>NC_045738.1:29412096-29429973 GCF_008692095.1 Etheostoma spectabile | reverse complement strand
GTTGGTTACACTTCGTCTGAGACAACCAGGCACAACAGTGGTTCTATCCCTGGGGACTGACTGACAGGCTGAGGTTGGAAGCAAGGAAACTTATTTCATAGCACACCTTTTCACAATAAGCAATTCAAGTGCTTGCATAGTGTCTTCATCCTGGTCAATGGGCTCCTAGTAACCAAGAGCCTGCAGCTCTCAGGGCTGCGTCCACTTTCTAAAAAAAAACATCATGTACAAAAGGTTTCTAAACTTAAACCTTGAAAGGTTAACAAATAATTCACTAAAGCTTTGTAGATCAGTTATGATCAATTCATCTTTGAGTAAATCCAGATGTCGTTTAGCACCGCGACCGCTTTCACCTCGACATTAATATCATATCACAGTGAATGGTGTCTGCATGAAGTTTTGAAAAACTATAACCACACTTGAAACCACTATATCAGCTTTGCCGTGAGTCACTGTGACTTCAACAAAAGTGCAGAGCCGACGTAGTTTGCTTGTGTTTACTCCATCTGCACCTCTGTGTGCGTGCGTGTGTGTTTGTGTGTGTGTGCGTGTCTGTGTGTTTGTGTGTCGCAATCCTATCGGAAACAGAAATAGAGTCAGAGATCTGACACACACACACAAGGAGCATTTTTAAACACCCTCACTATAACATTCTCTCCCACAGACACACATTTGGTTGCACACACACAGAGCACACGATCCCTGAGAATGTATAAAAGACTTGCAAAAGAAATTATTTAAATTCCCCCACTAGCACTGTTCTTAATTCTGTTTTACCTGAGGCAGACATGGCCTGAGCTTTGGCTAGCTCCCTCTCTTTTTTCATTAGCTGCAGGTCTACCGTGAGAGCCTGTTTTTCTTGCTTCAGTGTGCGAATGTCCTCAGACAGCTTGGCCTCATTCCTCTGCACACATTAACACAGCTTTGGTAACTGAGGGGGCTGAAACAGAAAAGTCAGAACTTAAGAAAACAATGTTTTAGTGATTGTGGTACTTACCTGAAATGTATTCATTTGGGCTAACAAGTCTGTAATGCGTTGAGTGTGATCCATTAAGCATACATTTCCCACAGTCCTTGAGGTTTTATTCAGCTGCTCCCTGGTGAAGATCGAAAAATGCCATAGAGAATACAAACATTTAACAAAATAATTTCTGGAAAAATACATTACAAAAGGTAATGATGTAGGGCTGCCTGCACCATATGAGGGAAATATGCAATGTGCGATAAAGATGTTGAATGTCGCCATAATGATATTACTTGCGATAAAACAGATATTAAACTGTACTCAGTCCTGCATTTCTGCTGCTTTCAGTATTCAGGTATAATACAACTAATGCTTGATGAATTTAAAAGAAATTAAAGAAAATCCTTTCCAACATTCTTTTATCAAAACAAATTCAGCATTGAATTGAATATAAAGGCAACACTTAAAAAAGAACCGCATTTACATTTTAAAGTACAGTTAAATAACTAACTAAAAAATCGGTGTCTTTCGCGATATGTCGCAGCCTATCCCAATGTGTTTATTGCGCCAGTTGATATTGTGATGACGACACAAAAATGATGTGATGATTATAAGTAGGCAAACATTCATTTTAAATGGACATTCATATTTGGAAGACACAAATAAGCAGAAATGGTTCACAGCTTTCTTTCAGTTGGAGACAGACACCGGCAGAGCAGAGCCAAGTCTCTGTGACCAGAGCAGACGTAGTAACGTTGCTCGTGAAACAATGTCTGATTGTTTAAATTAAATTAACTGGTTTGACCAGGGAGATGCAAAAATATGCACTAGCCCAGAACACAGGACCTTCTTCCTGTATTTACTTTCTTGCTCCCGCCCCAGACACATCCGACCAATAAGACGAGTGAACGTTCTTACGTGATTTGTAATGACGCATTTTGGTATGCTTGGATTTTTCCAGGTGTGAAACCATTGCTCCAAGTTTACAAACTCATCAACTGACTGGGACCAAAGTAAACTATAGGTGTGAAAACGCCCTAACACAAACCTTAACCGAACCCACCTTGTGAAAGCCAGCTCACTCAGCAGCCTCTGGTTTTCATTGAACATGGCCTCCGTGTTGGCTTTACTCTTAACCTGCTGAGCCTTCATCTGTGCATACAGCTTCTCATTCTCCTGAAAAATAGCCTTAGTTTTAGTAGAGTTCAATAGAAAATATAGTCAAAACACAAGAGAAAGACGAAAAAAATGCAAAAAAGGGGAGAAAAAAATGTCACTAATCCTCATTTGTTACACTGATACATGCAGCCTCGTTTTTATTTCCTAATGTTATTTAGGAATATGTTTGTGTTATTTGTTTCGATATTTGTTTATTTCATTTGAATGTTTAATCATGTTTAAATGTATGCAACAAACCAACAAAAAATCCTTATAAGTGCTATTTACATGGCAATCTTCACAATGAATAATACATTTTTACAATAAATCCTTACTGATCAATAAATCTTTACTGATTCTGATTAAATTGTATTTAATGAAGACTGCTGAGCCAACACAATGGTGGTGCAGATGTAGAGGGCTGCAGAGAAGAAGAAAAAAAAAGGTAGCCAAAAGGTTTTACCCCAATGGAATGTGACATTATCTGCCAACGCACTGCTTTGGCCAGTAGACTGTGTGCATGTGCACATTCCAGGCGCACAAGGTCCCTCCTTCGTTCAAACATTCACTACTCCCTATACGTATAACAGACACATAATACAGGACTCTATAGTGAGCAGAACATTTAGATTTTGGAATCTTATACAACCATCAGTGTGTGTCATCACTGACAGCTGTTGTGTTAGCCTTGCTGAAAGTTTTGCATCTATAAAAATGTGGAACAGTGCATTGTGGGATTTAATAGGGTACAAACCCTTTGGAGGGATTTTGGACACAGCCCTACTGTTTGGCTCACATTCTTTGCAAGGAGGAGAAAATAGCTGTCATTGTGATTAATTAAACTGGACTTCCTATTTCAGCATCTCACGAAATGTGACATCACACTGACACCAATGCAGTGTTGTTTCAGTCTGGGCCCTTATTTATTGTTAATTATTGTAGATGATTTAAGCATCTCAGAGTCAGAAATGTCCTGCTCGCTATGCCCTGCTTCACGATGAACTGCTACAACTATAATTTTTAGTCACAGTTCCATTATCTTTTTGTATTCATAATTGCCATTGCTCATCATGCCAACTGCTATATCATAATGAATCATTTTTCTTTATATCTGTAGAAGTGTCTCTGAGTCCTAACCAGCACCAGCAGACGCCCACCCACCAAGAGCCTGGATCTGTCCCAGGTTTCTGCCTAAGAGGAAGTTTTCCCTCACCACTGTGGAACTAAATGCTTGCTCTTGGGTGAATTGTTGGAGCTTTGTAAATTATACAATGTGGTCTAGACCTACTCTATCTATAAAGTGTCTTGCAATAACTTGTTATGACTTGGTACTATAAATAAAATTGAACCTGAATTAAAATTAGTCCTTGTCATAAGTTAACAACATTAAGTTTTGTTTTGATAAAAGAAGAATTCTTTTTTAGAATGATCTTTTAACATTAGGAGATAAGTGTTCAGGGAAACAAACCTGCTGGTAACCTTTTATGAGCGTCTCCTGCTCTTTTATTTCTTTATCAAATTGTTGGAGCTTTTGGCCTCTAGCAGAGTCCGTGGCCTCAGCCCATCTCTTCTTCTGACTGGCCTCTTCTGCTGTTCGCAGCTGAGGAGAGAAAGAAAACACAGCTTCTTCTCTATTTTCTGATGTTCTGCCAAGGACCACCCATGTGTCATGCAGTATCCTTGCCTTCATTATTTTCCCTCTCTTTGATATGTGGCTATCATTTGTAAAATTTAATTAAAGCAACACTATGTAACTTTTAGCGCGAGCTGTAGTTCCAATGAGAAAACCTGTAGGGGGACCGAAGCGGCAGGTAGCGTAGCTGTAGTTACAATGAGACAACCTGTAGGGACCGAAGCGGCAGGTAGCACAACCTGTAGTCACAATGAGACAACCTGTAGGGGGACCAAATCGTCAGGTAGCGTGAGCTGTAGTTACAATGAGACAACCTGTAGGGGGCCGAAGTCAGGTAGCTGACCTGTAGTACAATAGACACACCTGTAGGGGGACCAAAGCGTCAGGTAGCGTGAGCTCTAGTATAAGACAACCTGTAGGGGGACCAAAGCGTCAGGTAGCGTGAGCTCTAGTTACAATAGACAACCTGTAGGGGGACCAAAGCGTCAGGTAGCGTGAGCTCTAGTTACAATGAGACAACCTGTAGGGGGGCCAAAGCAGCGGGTAGCACGACCTGTAGTCACAATGAGACAACCTTTAGGGTGGCCAAAGCAGCGGGTAGCACGACCTGTAGTCACAATGAGAAAACCTGTAGGGGGGCCAAAGCGGGAAAAGTTACATTTGTTTTGGGACCACAGCATCTTTATGCTGTATTGCTGGTGTCTTTCACCTTTGTTATAAATGACAGAAAATGAAAGGCATGGAATTTGTGTACTATAACTATTAAAGTCACTTTTCTCCAAGTCTAAAGTACCGTCTGCTTCTTGACGTAAAGAACACTCTTTCCGCGAGGCCACTTTTAAGCTTTGACAAAGCAGTTTAGTGTTTTCCCACACCCTTAAGCAAGATGCCTTTTCTTTTCCCACAGTGTGTCTTTCTGACCACAAATTGAAGGCCATTTGACTCCCTGTGGTCTGTACATGAAGTTGTTGAAACGGAAAGCGCAGGTACAAAAAGTTTGGAGGTGCACGACCACACTCCCTGGCAAAATGTTTCACGCCGGACATGAAAGATATGATGACGTCATCATGAATCCCCCTTCGGTCTCAATCATGGTAGATGCTAGATTGGATCCGCTAGACGTCAAAGGACGAGCCTCATCGCCCGACTACTTCTGCCTCTGATTGGCTTACCCTGGTATTCCCACCCTAACCATAACCAACCCCTACTTCTCACGCCTCAACCTAACTATGTCGACCATTCTAGCAGATCTGATTAAGGATCTACCCTCAATCACCCATGTGAATGTGAGTAGTATAATATATGCAACAAAAATGGCTACAAAGCATAAAATACCTGTTCTGTTTTGAAAGGTCCTGTGTGGTAGATGTGTGTTTTTGCACCTTGCTTTGCAGTAGGTAGTTCTGCTGTCTGAGTGAGTTGAGCTCCTCTGCGCCTTCCTTCATCATTTGCAGCTCCCTCTCTTTCTGAGCCAGCTGGACTCTCAGCTCCTCCACCACTGAGTGGTCCCCCTCCCTCTGCAAATAACACATCAACACTGACATCAGATGCTTCATGTCCTGTGGAGAATCAATCCTACGGAATAGAGTTTGTGAGGACAAATGGTCATAGATGAAGAGCAGTGTACACTGTTAACATTCCACTTTCTCCCTCATATTTTATCCAGTAGCATTAACTAGCACCGCAACACTGACACGATCCCTTACTGGAATCCCATCTGAAAGCACCGACAACTGATCCTTTAGAAAATGCTCCTCCAAACAGCTACTTGTCCATTCCCTGAAATTCCCTGAAACAATTCCGTGACACTGAGCCTGTAACGATTATGGAATAATTGTCTAATTGTCAATTTCTATACATAATCACGGTTCCTATGTTTAACTGCAATTAATTGCTGACATCAGCTAAGGTCTTAAAGCTATAGTGCTAGAATGACACATTTTTTATTAATATTAAAAAGTTAAAGCTTTAAGGCGTATGCCTGGTAATTAATGTTGTTCAGATATGCCAAATGGTCAGAATATAAGTGATCATTGGTCAGACTACTTATTTTTTTAGTCGTTGCCACTTGACCCTATATCCTAGAAACAAAAGTTAGGGGGTACAGTTAGAAAAATAAAGTTTTAAAATAGATACAGATAAAGTGGCTTTGTTTACTTCATAGATAGTGATATATAACTCTATATATATATATATATATATATATACACACACACACACACACACACCACACACACACACAACACACACACAGACCACACACACACACACACACACACACACACACACACACACACACACACACACACACACACACACACGGTCAAAAGTTTGGGGTTACTTAGAAATTTCCATTGCACTCCATTATAGACAGAATACCAGCTGAGGTCAGTTGCAATGTTTTTTTTAACCCGGTCAGCAGTTTCAAATTACATTATGTGCTTACATAATTGCAAAAGGATTCTCCAGTTTTTTCTCAGTTAGTTTTTTAAATGTATCTGATTAGTAAACAGAGTGTGCCTCTGGAACATTGGATCAATGGTTGCTGATAATGGGCAATGTAGATATTGCATTAAAGATCAGCCACCCACTCAGATCAGCTGGTATTCTGTCTATAAGGAGTGGCATGGAAATTTGTAAGTGACCCCAAACTTTGACCGTAGTGTATGTATATATATAGATTATATATATTGTATTATATATTATATATTATATATATATATATATCTATATATATATATATATATATATATATTACACACACAACACACACCACACACACACACACACACACACACTGTATACAGTATATAACAAGATGTATCCTGGAATTTATTTAAAAACTAGACAATAAGATTGTTAATCACAACTATTTCTGGGAAAATTAATTGTACTCCAAAATTTGGAAATAACTCTACTTGACACAGCAGGTCATTAAAGGTTTGGAATCTTCTCAGCATACCAATATGACATACAAACGACTAAAGGTCTGTTCTTACTTACATTTGTCCAAATATGACAGTACTACAGTATACTAACAGCTAACTGCTATATCATATCCTACAATACAGAAACAATTTTGTATTACAGACACTATCACTATCCACAGCGGATGTAAGAAAAACTCTGATGAGAGTTATGAGTAAATCTTTTAGGCCTGATAACATCCCTGGCCCTGTACTAAGAACATGTGTCAACCACTTGTGGCTTGAAACACCATAAAGTCAGCTGGATATTAAGAGTTTTCCTACATTGTTGTATGGAAGACGCGTCTGTCTGGTTTCTTGAGGACCTCTGACTTCCTGTGTGTCTGTAGCATCCTGGTGACTGCCGGTGTCTATCTGCTGTCGGAGGACAGACACTAAGGACTGAACAGATGCCACCAGCTCGCTGCTTGCCTTCAGACTCGGCTCTGCTACTCAAACAAACGTAAAAGGTGGTCAGTACCTTTACATCACAGCTCCAAACACGATACAGTGATTCCACACCTCCAAACCATTCTCTGCAATGAATTCAGTAACTGGGCAAACTTAAAGGGTAACTGCCATTTTTTTTCAACCAGTGCAACAAATAACCTGTGTTGTCGTCTTTTTCTTGGCTCTTTGTGAATTTGGCTGTTTCCTGTGGATGCTGCAGAGGACGGGAAACAGAAGACTGGGTTCTGGCTGAAGCAGTAGTTCTACTCAGCCCTGATGACCTGGAAGTCACTGCTGTTCTCCCCTCCGCTCTCCTGCCTCGCATGGGAGCCACAGTGGGTTTCCTCACTGAAGATGTATAGGAGTGAGAAATAGTGGAGCCATGGGAGGCCTGGGGAAAAATTGCTCAAGGTTACACAATAGTGTGTTGAAAACATGAAACAACATAACGCTCTTAATGAATGAATGAATGAAATCTTTATTTTGAGCGATTAAAAGAAATATAAATATATATAAATGCAGTTCATTAGGGGTGGGGGAAAGACTATTTCGCAAACATACACATACTTTTAAGGTTTGTCCAAGCATACTGTTGTTTCAAATTTAAAACCCCTCTCAAGTTATAACCCCCCTCTTTATCTGCATTGTTGTAATACTGTTGTAGACAGTTTGGTGGAGGTGTTTTTCAGGTTTATAAAAGCTCTCCCCACACTTGTTTTTGAAAAATACTAGGTTTGTACTGTATGTTATGATGCTGAAAAGTGCTAAAAGCTTTGGATATTCCTGCAACATCATTATGTCATTAGGATAACCTTCCACTACTTATGCAAAATTACTGTTTTTAGTATAATCTGTCAACTTAATCAAAACAGGCTGTTCCAGAAAAAGCTGTTAAATCTATTCTAAAGTTGCTCCTTTCATGAATTAGTTCATGCAGAATATTAATGAGCCAGGTGTCAACAAGAAATGTTGAGTTTGTATACTAACCAGAGCCCAAAGGGAAATTATGGCATTTAAAAGTAGGCTACATTTATGGTAGCTAGCTAATGGTAGACTTCAGAGAAAATGGGATGTTTTTATGTCCTTTGAAAAGCGAAAGAGGGGAAATATTTTCCGTCGACACAGGGTTGGGTACCCTGAGTGAAATTCCTTAAAGAGGATTCTTTTTTTTCTGTCTTGGTATTGACTGTCTCTTATTTGGACTCGGTCTTGACTCGGTCTCAACTAGTCCTAGTCTTGGACTTGTCTTAGACTCGGAAAAGGTAGGCTTGACTACAGCCCTGTTTACAATACTGTTTCAAATGTTTGATTAGGGTGTCCTGACACTTAACTAAGGAGAACACAGCACACTTTGTTTCAGCAACAACAGGTGAGTACAGGTTAGCTTTTGCTCTACTGGATCTGATCACACCTCTTACTGCTGTGTTAGCTGTTCTATTTCAACAATAACTCATCTAGGGGAATGTTCAGGTGCTGCCGGAAGAGCTGCCAATTGTCCCTCACCTTCAGCTTTCTTTGTGTTGGAATTCTAAATTTTGGTGGACTAATAATAATACTACTACTAATAATAATAATGTATACTTTATTAATCACGCAAGGGAAACATTTCAATTTCCACTCTGTTATTACACAAATTACATACAGCACATTCAGCACCTATACATGCACTAAATGGAGAGATGTCAGAATGAGGGGGAGTGAGTAGAAGTGAGTGAGTGGAAAGGTGGTTCGGTGTCTTGCTCAAGAGCACCTTGACAGTGCCCAGGAGGTGAACTGGCACCTCTCCAGCTACAAGTCCACCACCACACTTTAGGTCAGTATGGGTAACTCCCTACTGACTGAGCTACTGCCACCCCCAAAGACTATGGTTAACTGCTCCTCAGATCTCTTGCGGTCTAGCCAGACAATTCTCCGCAGTGCTGTGGAGGAAGGTCTGGCAATGCGATACTAGGTGTTCTGCCTGATACAACTACAAAAGCCAAGTTTGCAAGTTTTCCCCACCTGTTGTTTTTTAGCTTTACCAGCCTGAGAGGACGTGTAAGTAGAAGATTTGTTCTGGTCCTGCATTAGTCTCTCTACTTCCTGTCTGATGCTCCATGTCAGGTTGGGAATGTCTGGGGAGCTGGATAATTCCATGGCTCCTTTTACTCCTTCAACAGGGTCAGCCTTTTCTGGTGGGTTCAGTTGTGACTCTGGAGAAGTCACATCTGGGAAACTACTTTCCAAGAAGCGGGATGGCTTTTCTTGGGTAAGTCCTACAGCACTGTAATCAGAAAATGAAAAGAGAAAACCACACTAAAACATTCTGTGTTGATGCTGATTTCTGGTTCTGTGGAGGCTCCAAGCAGTTTTGCAGTAGGAGAGATAAAGCTGTTTCTCTTTTTCACAGGTAGGCATATTAGTCTGAGACATTACATATACATGCAACAGTAAGACTAACAGGTGAACAATCTAAATCATACAAATAACAAAATAATAGAATAACGAACAGTCTGTTGATGTTTTGTGACGTGTTTCTTCATGTTAGATAATTCCAAGTAGGATTTTGCCTTTCTTACCTGACAGGCTGGAGGGTGAAGCCCCTCATATGGTCCTTCTCTGGCCGGATGAGCCTCATCAACTCTTCTGCAGTGGGTAGCTCTAAAAACACAAACAGACTATATGTTTTTATTATTATGTCAACTTGTAGCTGTTGGCACTTGATCCTAAACTTAATAAAAAAAGAAGGGGGGGAGGGGACAATTATAATAAAAAATAAAGAGGCTTGGTTTACTTCAAACTAAACTGGGTACTTGTGTTACTAGATTATCCAGGTCACATACCAGTGATACGACCAAAAGACTTCTCCTGGAATTCCATGGAAAACTTTAATTTGTTTAAAAAGTAATACATGAATAATAAAGACTGTTTACAACATGCTGGTGTCTGACCTGACTCATTGGTAGAAGCAGGCTGAAGAGACCGGCTGGCATGTTGAGTAGGGGAGGATGGAGACAAGGGTCTGTTTACCCCCCGCCTCCCTTCTAGAGATGAATAATGGGGATTATGGTCATCTGAATCTTCCACAACATGGATCTGTCTGTAGGCCTCGTGAAGAGCTTCCATGTCTGAGCCTCCGCTCTGCACATACGACTGGCCTGCACAAAAAACATATTTAGCGTAATCTGTGTCAAAAACAATGTACGATGAAACTTAAATGACCTCAAAGGGAAACGGCGCCCCTTGGAAGGACGAGAACACATGTCAAAATAATTTGCTCTATACTCTATATATAACTCTATAATGGATGACCTTTTTAGGGCTTTATGTGGACCAACTTCTATGTGGGGAGATTATATGAGACATGCAACAACGCAGTCGAAAATATTTGACTTTTTGATAAAATAACAGCATGTCAATAAACTATACGTATGTGTGGCCCTTGATGTGATCCTCCTTTTCCAGTGTGAAACTTGGTAACATTGATTTTGCTTTTGATTTCTGATCTAGAATGTGCTACATCTTCCAAAAGAATGGGATGGCCATAATTGATCAATTATTTAGAATTGGTGTTTTAGGACCCTCTGCGGTGGACTGGCTTTGGATTGTAGAGCCAATCTTAATAATGTATGGATAGTAGTATGCTACCTGCTGCCATACTGCTATGACAACCTCTTCTCCTACTTTGTATATCTCAGTGTTCGGTGTTGCGCTTGAGAGGCTGCTTGTCTTTCAAAAGTACTTCTAAAGAACTTTCTTTAAATAAAACTTGACCTTTGTACATTTTAAATATGTATTGTTTTAAATGGAGTGCAACCTTGCATGTTACAAAATGATCTATTTTTACTTCAAGATTGCATTATATCGCCTGGTACTTTGGCCGAGTGGAATAATTCCGTCTGACATGACCAAATATTTTAGAGATATTTTACCACAAAACAACTAAATAGTGGTAGAAAATACATCTGATTGCATATATTGCTTTAGTAAAACAAATGTTTTTTCAGGGCTCTGGGTCATGTGACAAGTAGCTCTCACCTGAGACCATTGTCAACGCATATGCAGGACGCAAAAACTAAAATTACCGTTGCACCGTTTGACATCTTGTCGTGCCAACGTTGCAATAAAGGTTGCCCAAATGCCATGTATATAAATTTGCTGTAAGTTTACTAATTGATTGCGCGTTTTGTGTAGATTTTGACTTTTATAAGTTTTATTCCACTTTGTTTAAAAGGCAAAGTGGAGAGGCCTCGTTCACCTGTTTGGAGCTGGTTGTGCATGCTGGTTATAGTGCGTTACACACTGAAATACTCAGCAAAATGGGTCGTTCCAGACATTGCTCTGAGGAACAGCGGACTTTGATTAAAAATTTGATTGGAGAGGGGAAAACATATAAAGCAGAAAATTATAGTCAGCTCACCCAAAGAAGGCTATGTGAAGCAAAGCTATCAGCTAGAAGCCCCCTCAAAGTCCCATTGCTGAAAAAAAGAAATGTACTGAATAGGCTGAAATTTGCCAAAGGGCACATTGACTGTCCAAAGGAGAAATGGCGCAACATTCTGTGGACTGATGAGAGCAAAATTATTCTTTTTGGGTCCAGGCAGTTTGTCTGACGACCCCCCCATGCACTGAATTCAAGCCACAGTACACTGTGAAGACAGTAAAGCATGGTGGTGCAAATATCATGTTATGGGGATGTTTCTCATACTGTGGCGTTGGGTCTATTTATCGCATACCAGGGATCATGGATCAGTTTCAACACATCAAAATACTTGAAGAGGTCATGTTGCCTTATGCTGAAGAGGAAATGCATTTGAAATGGGTCTTTCAACAATACAATGACCAAAAACACACCAGTAAGCGAACAAAGTCTTGATAGTCTAATATTCCATTTCTTCACTTTCTGTAAAGAAACACACAAACTTGATCAATTTTTGTCATGTTGTGATTTGGAATTGAATGTGCAGTGTTCCCAATGCATCATATTATGGAATTAAAAGCTATTCTAAGGATTTTGAGCATTATTCATTTTTTTTTTAAACACACTACTATTATTATAAACACAACTGTATATGTTTTAGCATGTTTCTTTTGTCCATATGTGCCCGTGCTGTGTTCCCCAAGTGGTAGGCCAGGTCTCAGCTGCTACAATGAGTTCTTTTGTTTTTTTTTTGCCCCCACGGCTTGAATGTCAAACTCCACCTATGTGTGTTGTGTTACCTCTGTCCAGTGCTGTGTCATTTCTTCTGTCTTCTCCACCTGTGTCATCCAGGGAATCATGGAGAGAAACTGAGACAAAAGTTGCGTAAGTCAGTTAAGTTTCTTTTATTTGCAGCTCTCAAAGCAAATTGTGTCTTTGCCCATTCACCCACTTTCTAAATTTACTATACAGGGAAAAAACCACGGATGAGGCGTCCACAGTGAATCAATTCTTTCGTATGTGTTGGAGCCATTTCATTGACAACCAGTGTGTGATGCTGTAGGTAGCAAGACCGTGGTTACTGGTCTTGTGGTGAGATAAAAGGAGAACGGTTATTTTGTTTGATTGGTATTTGAAATAAACGGAATAAAAATACCCAACTTGAAGTTTCAGATTTTGAACAGTTAAGTGAAAATTGTTTGTTTTAAATTTAAAGCACAGCATTCACCAGACCCACATGTAAATTAAAAACCTAAGAACAAATGTGTGTCAACACTGTGATAACCTACCACTAGACAGAATGTGGAGACTGCCCACATCTATATATACATAAAGGAGGCCTCTGCAATGCTGATCACCAACAGAACATATCTAACCCAGTGTATACGCTGACGCATAAATATGATAAAGGATCCCTTGTGCAGTCTATGCACTATGAAGGCCCCTGGCAAATTTTCTTTACATGATGTGGGACTGACCACCAGTTTCACGATTCTGGACTTAAGTGGCATCTAGCTTGTTTGACTTCCAAATGTATCTTCCGTAATGGCTACACCTGCAGGGCACACACGGCGTGGGGTTGTGTGAGTCACAGACAAAACAATTCGGTGAGGATTTGTTCAGGGATGGTGGGGTCTGTTTCTTCACTTTTGGGCCCAGCATAGTGATGTTAATCTTCAACTAGTTTGTGTAATATGGGTTAGTTAAATAAATTAATTTTAAACTTTCTTTATGATGTTGCCTTTCTTTACATGACTGTTCATTTCTTTCATGTTTAATTTCTTATGCCGCACTGTAACTTTTATTCTTGTGTTTTATGTGTCTTAATGTTCTTATTTTTAACTGTCTATTCACATGTTTTATCTGTTTTTATTTTTTAACTGTTTTTTTAACTGATTTTGTGTAAAGCACTTTGAATTGCCCTGTTGCTGAAATGTGCTATACAAATAAAGCTGCCTTGCCTTGCCTAATAATAGAACACACAAAACAATACACTAGTTGGCAGTCTGTAGGTCATTGTCTGTGTATCTGTAGTTTAATTCAAGAAATATAGACACTATACGACCCAGTTCAGAGTAAAAGGGCTCCACACACCACAAAATACAAATTTTCCCACTGGAGTGGATCCCCGCAAAGCTTCACTTACCTGTACGCACTGTTGTCTCACTGATGTCATGTGTAGCCAGTTTCATTTGTTACAGTAGCAACGTATGGTTGCAGAATCCGCTTCAAGAACGATCCACATATGTTATGCGTTAAATGTGGAGCATTTGTTAACGCGTTCAAAAGTATTTTGACCGCCTCAGGCTTCTGAGACTGTCAAACCCCATGCCGTATTCAATTTGACTAAAAAATAGTATTCTTCCAAACACCCACCCTTGACCTCAGTGAAATATCATGTCTTTTTCTCTTACCTTTGGCAAGAATTGGCAACATTTTAGACTTCTGAAAAGATAATAGCAGATAAGAGCATGGATTACTGAAACTGAAGTTTTTAATATTTCAGTATAAATAAGGCATGAAGTTTCAAAACCATCCAGTTGGGCTGTACCGCCTATTTTGAAGCTTTAATTGTAACATGGCCATTTAAATTCTAAACCAACATTTCAATGCTAGACAGCAGTTTTTTTTTGCATGTGTATTAATTCTGTTTAAGCCTGGTATTTTTGCACAGTTGCCGATTAACAGACACATCAAGGTCCTAACTTATCAAAGAACACTTTATGAGTATACTCAATACAGATTCCAACTACAAACCTCTTTCAGTGGCTCTTTGTCATTCTCCTCTTCCTCAAAATCCTCACTGTAATGTGGGGAACCTGTAAAGAGAGAAAAGACCTGATTTAGACACAGAAACAGAGAGATAAAGAAAACAGAGAATCCGCCAAATGTTCATTACTCTACCTGGAGACTCTGCGACAGCTTCCCGTTGATCATCATCACTCTGCTCCACTGCATCCTCGGCTTTCCTGGAGAGAGAATATTTATCTGTGTTACATTACAGTCACAACCTTAATCTTGATGCGATCTATTCAACACACAACTATTTATGAGGGTGTCCAAAGACCACAACTAGCACAATTGTGGTTTAGAGCACATCATTTTTTCAAATACATAAAAAAAAAAAAACCATTGATGTACACATCACACAACTATTTAGCAATAGTTAGTAACAGTTGAAACTAAGGGCACCGTTGAGCGACTTTGGCTACTATGAACGCATAACGTATTTGGAACGTTAGCGGAGCGTATGTGCTGCGGAATGTAGCTTTTAACTAGCTACACCTGCTGCGCACATATGGCGTAGCATTGTGTGAATCACAGGCGAGACGGAGTGCTTTTGTTAAGGGATTGTTGTTTTGTTCAGTTTTTGGAGCTGGCACACCGCTGTGAAACGTCAACCTACTGTCAGCTGTTATCAGAGGACACAGGTGAGGGAAACAAGAAGAAAAAAAACAGAAACTGCCAATACGCGCATTCACAGTCAATAAGTTGTTTCCTGTATATCAGTACTTTTATTTAAAAGAAATACAGACACATTATGATCAATGTCTGTGTAAAAGGGACCCAAACATACCTTACATAAAAAAATATAAATAGAAGACTGTCCAATTTTTACACTCACGGATTCAAACAGTTGTGTGTTTAATGGTCTAATCATTTCATTGTTGGCTGTTTAAAAAAAAAATCAGATTTGATAAACTACATGTGTTGTAAAGTAAACAAATCTTTCAGGTTAATGTAGTGGAGTAAAAATTACAATATTTCTCTCTGAAATGTAGCGGCGTAGAAAGTGGTATGAAAAGAAAAATCTCAAGTACAACATTTGTACTAAAGTATAGTACTGGAGTAAATTCAGTCCATTTACAAAACATTTTCAATTGTGTTTCTTTGTCTCTAAAAAGGAGCATGGTGGGACACCTTCATGATTGATTTGTTCAGACTACTTTTGCCTTAACTATTTTGTGGGTGTAATACTACAGCATGTGTGTTTACCTGAGGTTAGTACCCATGGTAGAACTAGTTGAGTCCAGCTCTCTGTTCAGCTTGGAGTAATCTATAGTTGCAGAAGCCCCCGCCTCTAGCTGGGCAAAGAACCTGGCTTTCTCCTCTTCTTCCTCTATCGTGTCCAAGCCAATACTGGTCGCGTTTGCAGCCAGTACCCTCGCTGAGTCTGCACACACACATACATACATGAAGAGAGCACACACAGAAAGCACGACTGTGATACTTACAAACTAAAAAAAGGAAAGGTGTGTGAAGATAAAGGAGTTTTGTAAGGTGCAATTCTAAGGTGTCACAGTCCGTATTTGGTTTATCTCTTGTTCAGACTGGATGTTGAACACCAGATAGGACTAAAATGCTAAAGGCTGCTGTATTCCTAAAAATGACCTGCCATTTGGAATACCTGATAATACTGAAAAGCTGCTTTACAATGGCTTAACACATCAGAAAGTTTTTATAACTTCCCACATCATGCAATCAAAAATGTGTAAACACATGCTTAACCCTCATGTTGTCCTTGGGTCAAATTGACCCGTTTTCAGTTAACTTTTTATTTTTCTTTGACAAAAGAAATGGGCCGTTAAAATAAGACATTAAAAATATCAAAAGCCTTTGGAAAAAAACACCAAAAACATAAAAAAAAGCACCCAAAACATTGAAAAAGTGGCAAAAATGTTGTAAAAAGCGATACTATAATTGACCATGGTTGACAGGAAGACAACACAAGGGTTAAGGCTGAATGATTTGGGGGAAAAACATAAGTGCAATTTTTCTGCCAGACATTTCGATTCCAATTCGATTTGCTAAGATTTTTTTTATTTTGTAAAGTATAGCTAAAGTTTATCCTTCACTGTGTAACAGATAAAACATGTCATGGAGCATTATAACATGAGGCACCATCAAAACTGCTCTGTGGGCGCCCGGATAGCTCAGTTGGTAGTGCCCACATTTAGACGTTTACTCCTCGACGCAGCAGCCCGGGCTTCAACTCTGACCTACTTGATGATAATCATAAAAAACATTTTCAATAAAAAAAAACATCAGCACTTTGCTGTAAACTGAAATTTCTGATAAGTCTCAGTTCAACAGCAGCATCTACATATTGCTCCTTCCACCCCCATATTGAATAAACTAATGAAAATGAAAGAAAAATCCATTGAAAATAGGACATTTATGGACACAAACTGATATGTGACGTTATTTCAGAATGTATCTTGTGAAAAAACAATAAATATAATAAGAGGAATACTTTTTTTTTTTTTTTTTTTAAAGCTTTAGTGTGTAACTTTTTGATATTATTGTACGTCTGTTACATGCAAGCCATTGGCAAATGAGTTGCTACAAAGTTAATTAAGACTATCAGCTCCACACAACTCTCTCTGTATTTCTCAGTATGTCTATGTTCAGAAGATTGTGGCGTCCGGCGACTTTCGCGCGCAAAAACTCAAGGGAAGATAATTGCCTCTTCTGAAGAGTGTCCTCCTTGGCTACTAGCCAAGTGGATAGGTAAAAAACCATTCCAAGTGATTCCTTTTCCCATTTTTATTTTAGATTTTTTATTGGAAATCATGGGAAAAACAACTTAAACGACTTCCCTGTCCTATGTTGTGTTAAAAACCGATTCGGCACAAACTAGTTGACATGATGCATGCAGACTAGAGTGCGGATCGGGCCGGATTTTTCTGTCCGAGCCCGGCCCGCGTCCGACAGAGCAGTAACCGAACCCGACCCGAGCCCGACAGGCATTAAGTATTTATGTCCGAGCCCGACCCGAGCCCGAACAGTTAAAATCGCATTTGTTCTCATACTAATGACACATGTACGTTTGTTTGTGTGGAAAGCCGCTTTTATTAAGCAATTGTAGGAAGGCATTGGGAAACCTTCCATTGAACAGAACCAACAGGTCCATCACTATCGGCCTTGACAACTATGTAGAAACACTTCCACACAAGTGACTTTCCTTCGTTTTCAATGGTTTTAAAATCTCCTGCGGCAATTCTTTTTTTTTTTTCTTCCATCGTTGCGCTGCCACATGGAGCTTAATACGCACGTCTTTGTTGTCACAGCTAGTTTAACAAACCTCCGCACACAGGAGACGGATGTTAGGGTAATATTGACATTTATTTAATCCAAAAACGAACATCTGCCTCAGGTGAAACAGGCCCATTGGTTACCTACATAATAAGCTGTTTTAAATTCAAAATGTTCAGTGCCTTATCGCGCTGATGGGACCGAGCCCGACCCGAACCCCAGCATCCTTTCTAAAAATCTGTTCGAACCCGGCCCGGCCCGTCGGGTCCCG
>NC_045738.1:29411658-29412086 GCF_008692095.1 Etheostoma spectabile | reverse complement strand
CGGGTCCCGTCGGGTCCCGTCGGGCTCGGGTCGGGTATCCATCCTCTAATGCAGACGCCTTCACAAAGGCAAGTTGTTATTGTTACTATTTCTGTGTAGCAAAATACAAGACATGTAGCTCCTGCCCATAAACCCAAGAGGCCCTACATGAACAAACCCTCATGGGAAACAAAGTGGGGTAAGAATGAATCCATCTGAATAAATAAATCGATTCAATCATCAGCAATCCAATATTAACGCAGTGTGAAAATAGCAATACATATCTTTAAAATGCACCTTCATTTTAAAATGCCCACCTTATATTTATTCCTGTTTATTTAAAAGAATTGCGTCATTAAAATCTGAAAAACAAATCTGAAGAAAGAAAAAGGACTGAGGTCAGACACGGATATTGCCTTAGTGCTCTTGAATCGGTTAGTAACGTTTTT
>NC_045738.1:29407156-29411648 GCF_008692095.1 Etheostoma spectabile | reverse complement strand
TATTTGACTTACTTGACCTAGCTAAATAATGGACTTTTGTCTTGGACGGGGATATTTCTCCTTGTTATTTATTATGAATAGGGCCGTTGACTTTAGCCCATTTAGCTAACATTAGCAACCCAGGTAACTGCTGTGTTTCTCTGACAAGCTAGTAAAACAACTCAAAAGGCTTCCTTTGCTCATGCTTCACTCCTCCACAAGGTTCCATTAAAGTTGGCCCAGTAATTTCTCCCATTATTCTGCTTACAAAAAAAGAAACAAGATAAAACAAGCAGCACCGAAACCCTAGTCAATGGCGGACCTTGGTGTGTGTGTCCTTGCCGGTGGTAACTAAATGTAGTTTATACTGCCCGACGCGCCAATCCCCGCAGCCCTCCGTTACTGGGGTTTATGCAAAAATAACTTCCCTCGTTTATGTGGCTCGGGAAAGGGAAGTTTGGGGTCACCTGCTTCATTCTCTTTTGTCCTAGACTCACCCTGTAACTTAATATTGTCTCTGCTGAGAACAGCTGCTTCCAGCCCGTCTTCCTTCAAACCAGTGTCTCCTACATCTTCATCCTCCTCTTGAAAAGACTTCCTCGAAGACTTCCTGAAAGTCTTCCCAGATTCCAGAAGTCCTGGTGGAAAAAATGGCAGAGAACAGCACAAGGGAACCTTGTTTTAATGAATGCAGGCAACTCATGTTTGTGTCTATGCAAAGAATTTTTTTCTTTCTTAGATTAATACACTTGTTTCTATGTTTATAGAATAAGTAACTGGTCTATCAGTGCAATGGTTTTCAAACTGTGGTCCTGAACCTCCCGGGGGTCCTAGAAGATGTTCCGGGGGGGTCCCCGGCAAAAAAAGGAATAATTTATGTTCACTATAATTCCATCCATAAGTAATACAATGACAGAATTTTTCTTCTGGAAAGTCAATAATCATAACAAACCAAGTCAATTACCATAACAAGCCAAGTCAATAACCATAAACATAAATTAAGCAAGGAAATTGCCTTGGAGATTCCTGCTAGCTTGTCACCGTTTGGAGTTTGTATACTTATAGTATAGATAGACTATTGCATCAAGATCAGTCAGAGTCAATCAGAGTGTAATAGTATTTTTTTTCTTTATCAGACCGTCTACAGTCATTTGTTAAATGAATCACAAAAGATATGAAAATCATTGTAGCCTATATTTAACACAATTCAAATTGTGCAAGGGGAAATATTGTCATCGGCCATTAAATAATATTATAATGACCCGAGATAATTCCCATTTTCGGAGGGAGATTGCCAGAGAGGACGAGTCGGCACCGTAGATGGTCTGCACCAGCTTCAAAATATTTGACTGGAACTTTTCACATGTGCCCGGTAAACTTAATTCTTACAGGACACATGATCGTCACCAATTTTTTTCTAGCGAAAACACTGTGATACTAATTGTGATTATTGGTTGACAGAACCTGGATGAGATGGTTTGATTCAGGCCTTGATTCCTGACAAAAGGTATATATAACCCAAAACAGTGTGTGAATAATTACATTTCTCAGGGTTAGGGCCAGAAGGAATCTCTTTTCACTTCGGTCAGTAAAGGCATACCTTACTTGACTTTTGTCTCCACCTTTCAGGCTTGAGACTTGTGTCTATATTTATGTTTGGATGAATAAGAAATTAAACCCTTACAGGACACACAGTGAACTGCTATTTTTGGCCCAATACTGCCACCCACTGTCTGTTTGCTAAACATGGAGTCTTCCACTGGGTTTTTGAATAAGTAAACTTGTATCCTTGTTTTTCCAGTTTATACAGGCTATATAAAATGTAAGCTTTGCTTTAAGTGTCAGATTATAGTCTTGTGCTTAAAAATGTCTCACCCACAAATATACAATGCTACCTCTTGAAGTTTAAGGTTACATGGCTGCTCTTAATAACCGATTTCCAAAGGAAAATCTGACAAATTTAGTTTAAAAAAAAAGGAAATTAAATGGAATTACCAGTTTATCCATCAGGCATTGGATAACAATGACAGACCCAAGTATCTCCTATGTAATAGATTTATCTAATACTGTCTATCTGTAAGCAAACATACAAGACTATTAGCAGGGTTTTTGCAGGTTTTACCAAGTCAAACTTAAGACTTTTTAAGACCTTTATGAACGAAATTGTTCAAGGAAACGCAGAGTCAAAAGTACTTGTAAAGTAAATAAACGTATTCAAATTGAATAAAAACAACATAGATTAATAATAAAATGTACATATTCAGCAAATTATATTTGGACAAACAAAAGAAAGAACTACATCATCACACAATTACACACAAAAGAAGAAAAAAAACACTTTTCAATGAACATTAGAGGCAGCATTACGTGGACGTGGGGAAATTAAAACTGTTTCAAGTTATTTAAGACTTAGAATACAATACTAGCAAATTTAAGACTTTTTAAGGCCTACAATTTTAAATGTTAGACTTTTGTAGACGTTTTAACTCTCTGAGGTCTACAAACAGTTTAACATATCTTTTTAAATTCTCCTTTTAAAAGGGTTTTTGCATATAACTTCAGGTTTGCATATAACATCAGGTTATATGCAAAAACCCTTAAAAGGTAAGTGTGAATGTGTTCCACAAATAAATGTTCAGAACAAACAGCTTTCTGTAAGGTGGTGCCAAGTGTTCTCAGAGGGTTAAAGACCTCGCAGAAACCCTGAATTAGTCTACTGGTCAATGTGGCAGGCAGAAAAAAACTAGAACTTACAACAATACAACAACAACACAACATACAAAATAAAGACGACAACAAACGTGAGGGAACAAGTGCTGCTAGGGATGTCTATCACTCAACTGCTGAGGGACTAATGCAATACTACCAACAGGGTTTGAGGGTTTGGAGTTGAAGTTACCATCTTCGCTGCCCCCCTGGGAATGGCTATCAGTGCTGGGAGGTAGAGTATCATCAGAAGGGGTGTCATCGGGGCTCCGCTGTCTCAGGTTTTCCTGAGTGGGACTGCTCAGACTGTCATCAGACAGAGTTCTGGGTCTTTCTGCGGTTTGGGAAACCTCAGAAACGGCGTCTTTGTGGGTCGTGTCCAATTGAAGCAGTTTATCAGGAGCATTGCAGCGTGGTTTGGGGACCGGCTTATAAAGGGGCTCTGCACCGACCACTTCAGACGGCGAGAAGAAAATTTGGGTAAATAATAGATGCACTGTCGAATTAAATCTGGAAATAGCTATTTGAATGTGACATCTAAACAACAAAAGGCTTCGGTTTTCATTCATCTATACACACTGGCCATCTTTCACAACAACTGTTTAAAAACCTCAGATACCGCCTAAAAAGCTGGTATAGGTATCAAAGTACTGGGGTTTTTGCACTGATCCGATACCACGTAATTTAGCCCCGTAGAAAATCTACTTTAAAGTAGTTTATTTCTGTTATTTTTCCTTTTGGATGAACTCAAACTGAACAATACAAGAAGGTTCTTTGACGTTCATTGTTTGTGTTTGTTCATGTTTCACAACGCGTTCATCCCGAGCCAGACCGTAAAAGACAAATGGAAATCATGTCACATCCATATAGGGATAGTATAATATGTGACACACTGGTATTGGATCAGCCCTCGGTATTGTCCGTTATGCAAGCTCAGATATCGGAATCGATATCAGGAAGCAAAACATGGAAACGGAACATCTCTATTTAATATTTTCTTCAATCAATTTAGCTTCCGTTGGAGTGTTGTCGACCTTTAAAAAGAGTCTTTATTTAGCAGTGTCACAAAGAGTCTAGTTAAAAGAAACAATCAGTCTCAAACAACAAGGGGTTACTGTTGCGTACATAAACTGACTGGATGCTCTCACTGTTTCACTTCCTGCCTGGCTGCACAAACACGCCCAGTGGAAAACAGGGGTTACAGAAACAAGCTGGCTACAGGGGATCCATGACGTTTTCACAACTAGCGTAATGTGGACATGGTCTAAAAGAACTCTAAGATCTACGAAGTAGGACCTTTTCTCAACTTGGTCTCACCATTGTTGTTCTCAGGCTGAGACTTTTTAGATTTGATAAATCTGCTTTTCGTCGTCCCTGCTAGGGAGAGAGGAAAAAACAGAAAGGAACAGCCTTACAGGTGATGACTGAAGGACAAATACAAAGCTGTGAAATGTACACCAAGTTTCCTGCAGAATTGCACATTTTTGCAGGGACAGATTTGTTGACTGGACGTAAATCCATATTGACTACAATACAATATCACACAAAAGGGCAAGACTTATTTCCCTAAGACCTATTTAAAATCTAAATGCTGTTGTGGTTTTTTTTAGTGACTGTCGGCTCGACCAGCCTGGGCATTCTCCTCTGATCTCGGCCATCAGCAAGGCCCTTTCACCCAGAGAACCGCCGCTCAACAAACGTCTTCTCTCGACCCATTCTCCCTAGAGATGGTTGTGCGTAGGGCTGTACAATATAAAGTTATTTTTATCGTTAACTTATCATGAAAGCAATATTAAGCTGCAACATA
>NC_045738.1:29406770-29407146 GCF_008692095.1 Etheostoma spectabile | reverse complement strand
AAACTTCACTTTAAAATGATAAAGAAATTTTAGTGCTGCCTTTTACATTCAATTTGTTTGAGAAAGAATGTTGGAAATTACTTATTTTCATTTGTTTAAGATTCAACAAGCAATTTGGTGTATTTCAGCAGAATACTGAAAGCAGCAGAAATGCAGAACTGAGTACAGGTTAATATTTGGTTATTTATCACAGGTAATATCCTCATCACAATATTCAGCTACGTTATTGCATATTTTCATAGGTGTCAAATTCTTACAAATTCTTTTTTTTTTTTTTTTACTTCTACTTATCACATTTTTACACAATTATCTGTACTTTCTACTTCTTACACTTTAAAAGTTGCCTTGTTATTCCTATTTCAGTTTGGCTTGTTTT
>NC_045738.1:29398704-29406760 GCF_008692095.1 Etheostoma spectabile | reverse complement strand
CGACTTGTCATTACTCAAAAAAAAAACCAAAAAAACAACAACACCTATCCAGATAAATGGCACCATCCAGATAGAGTGACTCCGTTGCCTCACAGATTCCTGTAGCCAAGCTTAGATGTACATTTACATTCCAATAAAGGCAATTGATAACATGCCTCTGATGTTGGACTTTTTGCACCATTACAATACTTATAAGAAAGTAGTCATCATATATTCCGCTCCATGACATACACGTTAATGCTCAGTAATACACATGTATGCTCTTTAATTTATTTGCACTGTACTAAAATGCGTTCATTTTCAACGGGCATAAATGCGGCAGAAACAGGTGCATCTCAAATGTTTCAACATTAACATTTAAATATAACATTATAGTCATTATGGCCTTTAGAAAAATGTTTTTTTGAGGAGGGCACTTTAGGCCCCTGTGGCGCGGCCTAAGCTTTTGTCCCTAATGGCATTTTTTCCCCCCCTTCATTATTTTCACTTTTATACTTTAAGTAGTTTTGAAACCACTACTTTTACACTTTCACTTAAGTAAAAAGCTTGAGTTGATACTTCAACATCTACAGAAGTATTTTAAACCCTAGTATCTATACTTCTACCTGAGTATTGACTGTGAACACTTTTGACACCTCTGCTTATTTTCCATGCTGCCCTAGCAGATCAGCAGTATCTCAAATACTCAAATCAACCTGTCTGGCACCAACAACCATGCCACGCTCAAAGTCACTTAACCCTCTCAGGTCTAAGGGGATTTTTACAAATCTTAACTATAACTGATCGCTATGTGTTTCATATCAAACAGTTTGGAACAAACTCCACTTTTTGTTTAGTGACGCCAAAAATTGTTCCAGAGCAATGTGTAAAGAGAAAATTTGTCCCTAAAGCCCAAATATTTCTCAAATGTCTTGTGAAAACATACCTACACTCAATTGTTTTTATGCTTGAAATGGGTTTACAACAAGTCACAGGTTCACAAAAGTGGTGTGATATGAATTAGAACAGTGAATAAATGTCATAAATAAAATTTTGTAATATCATTTTTTGAGAAGGACTGTTGTCAAACATCGCTTGGACTTGCCGGTGCCTCTTCTCTCCTCAGAAGGTTAAAGCCCCTTTTCTCCCCCATTGTGATGCTTGGTTTGGACTTCAGCAGAGCGTCTCGCCCGTGTCTCTTAAAATATTCCCCAGTGGGCTGGTGTCCTCTGCCAGCAATAGTAAAATCCTACAGCGTATACCCAAATCCTCTCTGGACTGGAGAGCCTAAACACAACTGCAGCAGCTCATTCTGA
This sequence comes from Etheostoma spectabile, assembly GCF_008692095.1. Taxonomy (NCBI): domain Eukaryota; kingdom Metazoa; phylum Chordata; class Actinopteri; order Perciformes; family Percidae; genus Etheostoma; species Etheostoma spectabile. Next base: position 29,405,465 of record NC_045738.1, on the reverse strand, counting down.
AAAGCTCCAGGCTAACAAAGGCTAACACGTCCTTTTATGATGGGAGAATCCTCTCCTCATTATTACCTCCCCCTGTTCCTCCACCGCTGTCTTCGCCATCTTGCCACCGAGACGCTGTCGGTTTCTGGGCTGATTTCTGACTGCTTTTAGAGCCGGGGTGGTTATCAGAGTCGTCTGAAACAGACTAACAGCAAAAGAAGGATTGAGTCAGAGAGTCCTTCAGGATAAGACTGGAAATTAAAACATCAAAGATTGTGACAAAAACGTGATTTGTTTTTGAAAGAAATTATTTTTTAACCAATGATTCACCCAAATTGTTTTTATTTATTTGGTACCAGTGACCGTGACTACATCATGTCCGTTTACAGCAAAACAGACAAAAGCAGAAAATGTTTAAAAAAAAAAAGGTTATGTTCTTCTTTACAAATGAAATAAATGTCTGGCTGACTGACTGACATGGGATGTGCATTCTTCTTTAAAAAGAATTGTTTTTAGAAATGTCTCACGTTATACCATTCAACTTTAGATTTTGTTAAAAAAGGAGAAGATACAAATTTAATCCACATCAGTGTATCTTGAAAAAATCAAATTGGGACAAAAATATATCTTACAGATGAACACTGCAACGTTGCCCTATTCCAAATGACATGATAATCTATGAACAGTACCAGAGTAGCCTGTATGTAATGTTACATTACCTCCTTCATGAACTGCTCAAACTGCTCATCCAGCTCCTCCTTGGTCAGTCTGTGGGACATAGCGACACCATCCACTCCATCAGCCAATGGAAACCCAGGCAACTGACACCAAGACAAACATTTTGGGGAAAGAAATTACACATCATACGTCTAGCATATCTTAAAACATGAAATGCCTAAATGCATTAGGTCGTATTGTGTTTATTTTTTATTTTATCAATGATTGACCTAACTATTTTCAGTTTATATGCTAAAAATCCATGTCATGTTCTTCTTTACAAATGAAATAATGTAATGTGCATTCTTTATGGGAAACAATTGGTTTTTTAGAAATGACTCATCATACATTGTCTCTAAAAGTGTATTATTCAACTTTTGTTTTTGTGAAAGAAAGAATAGAAAACCACAATACTATTGAATTGTAATAATTGAAAATTACAATACAAATCGAATCCCACATATAGTGAGAGAATCGAATCGGGACAAAAGCATAACACGCCAGCCCTATGAAATAAAGTACGTTAGTGTTTAAATAGATAAATGTTCATTTCAATATGAAAACATATTATCACACAATTTAAAAACAATAAACATTTTTTTAAGAACTTATTCATTGTAAATTATTCCGGTTACAATGAGCTAGAATAGTAAAACAAGTCAGTATTTTTCATATCTGAACATAATAAATTTGAGCCGTTTAGGGCCCGATACCACAGCCAAAGCATTTGACCGGTTCGAGAAGGCATGTTTTGAATAGGCACTGCACTACTTATGTAATAGGACACCAAAATTATTCCAAAATGAATATAGCCAACACAACACCAGTATGGTGGGACTCTGTGAACAGATTTAGATCATATCTGCCTGTTCTAAGCCAGTCGGCATGAAAAAAACAACAACCAATCAGGATGAATTTCATGTGATAGTGTGCCCTGTTCATTTCAATTGATTCAGATGTGTATTTAAAGAATAAAGACATTTACAAATATTTTAAAAACACGTTCTAATAAAACAGACGTTTGCCAGTGATGTAATTTTGGCTTTAATTAGATATGAGACACTCATGTTTTGTCAACACAATTTTTGAATTGTAAAGAGCAGCCTACCGAGCTCTCTGGGAACGTTCGTTTTTGATTGCGGGAATGTTCTCTGAAGGTTAGGTTAGGTTTTGGTTGCATAATAAAGTTGGTTTAACGTTCTGGGAACGTTAGTTTTCGGTTACGTTGAACGTTTCCCTATCATTGCAACCTTTAGAGAACGTCCCCCTAACGTTCTTTTTTTACATTCCCCTAACCTTTAATAAACTTTAACAACCATTATACTAATTTCATTTTTAATATAAACTGTCTGTGCATGAGATTTCATAACAGTGCTTATAAGCACTGTTATGAAATCTTTCAGGCAATACACCAAGGAGCACTTTGATAACAGGTCTAGTTTTTTTTCCAGTAATCCCATCCCACTGTGTTCTGGAATCAAAATGCTCTACCGCTAACAATAACCGTTACGTTACGTTTTACGTTACAGTGTGACGAAAGACAATACGCAGATCTAGCTAAATACAGGGATTGTAATTTAAAAAATACATTTAGCTAAGAGAGAAAAACGTTGTACGATAGCCATCATCGAGAAAGACTGAAACAGTACAATTTCCGGTCAAAACTGTCAAAATAAAATCGTAACCAAGATCCTCCATTAGTTGAATCGACATGAACTCGGTGCGTTAACCCCCCCACCCTACACATTAATGTGACCATGTCACATGGGGTAACTCGGCACAAAAGACAGTTGTAATAGGTGTGTTTTTAACCGGTTATGGTAGTAACGTGAGCGCACTATTTGTATTTCCAAGAACGTATTATATCTTACTTCCGGAGTTTTCTCAGGAAATTTGACACAGCTAACAGTAGCTAGCTAGCTAGCTAAGTAGTTTATCTCCTTAGCTAGCGTTAGTAACGTTAGCCGGCTGGAAAAGCAAGCTAACTTTTCCCACTCTATGCGGAACACACACTACGCTTTCAGTAGCGTACACATAAATCATACATACATCAAGAGAACTCACATAAACGACTCAACTTTGGTAGCTCTCTCAACTGAACACTTGTTGAAACATCCTCCTCCTTAGTTTGTTGATTTGAGTATCTGGCAGTTCCCGCAACACCACCCGGGGGAAAAATCCAACCTGATTGGCTAGAAACAATTGCGTCACAAGAAATGAAAACCAATGGACTGACGGGTACATTGAGCGAGGGGTTTGTGCATGGACCACTTATTGGCCAAAAGTATATGGACAATGTGCATCCATGCACTGTGTAGGTAAAACTGCTAGCTAATGTGACACCATGGATCTGAAGAGAAACACTAAAACACTGGTATGCAACACACGCAAAAATATTGCATAGATTTTTTTCACCATGATGCTATTCTGATGTTGGTGTACATTTTAAACCTGACCAACAAAACCCAAACTAAAAACATTTAGATAGTTCTGGATATTCCAGAAAAAGGAACACATATTTTGGAGTGCTTCCCCTAACCACAACAAAAGTAAGAACTTGTCCCACTGCACTGAACATTTTTGATGCTCAAGCTTTCTGAAATGATCTGGCCAATGTAAGCTGGTACAGAGTTATCCTGATTCCCACCATAAATATAGCATGGTTGTTGTTTAGAGATCTTACTGCTGTGATCGACAAACATGCCCCCAACAAAAAAATATGCATAGAAAATAGCCACAGTCCATGGATTTATCGTGATCTAGCTCTTCTGCTTCAGCTAAAAAGTACTGCCTGGAGCAAAGCACGCAAGTCACATTCTGCCAATGACAACCTTTTATTTCGCCAGATCAGAAACAAGGCCACACAAGCAGTGAGTCAGGCAGTTTACACTTTGTGGTTATTTTGGAACACTGTTAAATAGAAAACTAAAAAAACTTGAAAACAAATCCTGGTCCGTACCACCAGGGTGTGAACTAGGTGGGGAGCTAGGGTAAGCGTGGCTCCCTTAAATAAGACGGACTGAAAATGTGATTTGTGAAATTTTGGGTGGGTCTCTAAAAATATTGACACTAGCTATGTTTCCATCCACACGTTTTTATCCAAATTAAGTGATATTGAATGATAAAGGCCTTGTGGAAACAGTAAAATGCGATGGAATTTCATGAATATCGACTCAGAGGAAATACATTCGGTCTCATCGGATTTTATCTTGATTGATATACGGCTTATGGGATAAAACGCTGATGGAAATGTTATTTCAGAAATCAGAATCAGAAATACTTTATTGATCCCCGAAGGGAAACTCCGTGTTACAGTTGCTCAGATATTAGAAATATAAATAAAGAAATAAAGAAATATAAGGAGCGTGGATATTTACAGTTAAAGGAATATTATGATACAGTATTTACATAAGTAACATAATTAAGTTGTTGCAATGGTGAAAAGTAATAATAATAATAAGAATAATTGTAGCAGTTGAGTATTGCACACATTACAAGCCAGTGTTATTGCACAAAACAGATAATAATGTCCAGTTTCAACCCCTCTAAGTGTCTGTGTGTCAGACACTCAGAGGGAGGAGTTATAAAGTTTGATGGCCACAGGCAGGAATGACTTCCTGTGGCGCTCTGTGGTGCATTTTGGGAGAATGAGTCTATCACTGAAAGTGCTCTTGTGATTGAGCAGCAAGCCATGGAGTTGGGTATTTGCAGAATAAATAATTAATTGCAATATATTGATAGATTTTCTGCAAACGGTCCCTTCACCTTTGTGGAATACGATTTGTAATCAAAAACATTTGTACATAACGTCAGGACTTTAGTCAAGTCCACCTTTGCCGAGTCAAAGACAAGTACAACACCAAGACTAGTAGGGGCTGAGTCAAGGTGCAACCCCCCCAAATATTTAATAATTGTTTAACATAATTAAAGAACTTTGGCCTTTTCTGCATCAATTTATGGTGCAAATTGTTGCAGAAAAATGAATTGACATGCTCAAAATTGCAATTTTGCTAAAACTGGGGATCTCAACCCGCCTAATGTTGGACCCAAAGTTATGTCACTGCATACAACACTCTTGAATGATTGAACTTGGGGTATTTTATTGAGTATATACCTTTGATTGATTATGTGTGATTATGTGCTGCCAATAAGAATAAAATAGATTCAAAACAGAATCCTGACTAAACTTTGACATCTGTTGAAGTATGTCATGATCCATCAAACATTCCTCTGACTCCCCTATTAGTTAAAATAATTCAAATGTCCTGTTTTTTTAACTCACAAATTGTTAAATCATATGTAAATAAGCATCACATGCCCATTGCCCATTAATTCCAAAAAGTAGTGTAAAACTAGTGGTAACAAATTGGAATGGTTGGCTAAAAGGTGTAACACATGATTTGGTGATAATACGTTTTGCTTTATAAAAAGGGCTTTAAAATTTTGACCCAGGAGGACAAGTCCACGGTCGACGGGCAAACGAAACCAGGGTTAATACATACTTGTTAAGTAGCCCAGTGGCATGGACTGCAGTTACCTCTAGCAGGAGCATTAGAAGTAACTTGTAATACATTTCTTCCACATGGTTGCAGTATTGAGCTGAGGATCAGTCTATCTTTCCCTGTGTCTGTGTGTCTGGAAGGGCAGTTGGTCACTAAATATCAGTAGTAATCTAATGAACTCAGCCCTGCTTTGCCATCCATATAAACTCTGCTTTCACCTGCTTCCCTATGTGGCGCTGTCTCTCATAACCCTGCACACAAACCTCCAACACTCACTGTGTCAAGGATACAAGCAAGGAAAGAGACATCACATATAGGTTTGGTTTTTGCTGATCCTTCCTGCATGCAGCCTCATTTGGATAACACGGCAAACAAAGAAAACTGTTGTTTTTACTGTAAATATGGACATTATTTCTGTTTCTTCACATGTCAATCAAGTGGATTTAAAAAAACATTTTTTTAGAAATTCCTTTACACATTAAAGCGTGATTTATGAGCATTTATGAGCAGAAGTGGAACACAAAGGATATACTACATTTCCCCATACTTAATTTCCAGGTTCTCCTTCTCCATAAACAACATGGAATCAAGGAGAGGGTTCTCTTTTCCTGCTACAGCTTTCCCACCGTAGTCAGAAAGCACAGGGGAGACACTTTCTTTCTCTCACTATGACTCTAGAGTCACTACTCGCTGCAAAGCTAACACGTCCCTCTCTCACTTCTCCCTCTCTCTAACACACACTCCCCACACCGGCTCGACGCACACACCAACGCACAATTATAAACATCAGGCCACTTACGTAGGCTACGGCAAAAGCCTGTTTTATGTTTGAATTAATTTTTAGGCTGTTAATTAAAGCCATATTTTAACTCTTTTTCAGGCTACTGTAAAAAGGAATCCTGTTAAGCCAGATTTGTTCCAGCCTAGAGTGATGGAACGCATCTCCAGTGTTTCACTCAGGTAATATGGGACCATTCTGATTCAGGCTTTTAAAATTAAGGGCTTAAATGTCCTATTAAAGCTGTATTTTAATCTTTATTAGGCTGTTAATTAAAGTCATATTTTAACTATTTTTCAGGCTACTCTAAAAAGGAGTCCTCCGGTTAAGGCAGAGGCATTCCACCTCAGAGTGATAGAACACAGTGTGTCACTTGGGTAATATCGGACCATTCTGATATAGGGTTGTAAAATTAAAGGATTAAACGTCCAATTAAAGCTATATTTGAAATCTTTTTCAGGCTGTTATTTAAAGCCATATTTTAACTATTTTTAAGGCTCCTCTAAAAAGAAATCCTCCTGTTAAGCCAGATTCATTCCACCTCGAAGTGATAGAATTCATTTTTTAATTCAATTCAATTTTATTTATAGTATCAAATCATAACAAGAGTTCTCTTGAGACACTTTAAGAGTAGGTCTAGACCACACTCTATTATTTATAAAGTAGAAAGTCCCAACAATTCTAGTAATTCCCCCCAAGAGCAAGCATAGTGTGACAGTGGCAAGGAAAATCTCCCTTTTAGGAAGAAACCTTGGCCAGACCCAGGCTCTTGGTAGGTGGTGTCT
>NC_045738.1:29393537-29398694 GCF_008692095.1 Etheostoma spectabile | reverse complement strand
GTTGGGGGTGTGATGAACAGTGGCAATAACAGTCCCAATAAATATAATGGAACAGTGACAAAACAATGTTAGTAGTAGTAGTTCATGTCATAGCAGGGCGCTACAGGACGTTACAGTATGTAGCATGGCACAGCAGGGCATGGCTGGACGTAGCAGGACACGGCAGGGTTCAGTAAATGTAGAAGAAGAGGTTGGACAAGAAAGGCCAGAAGAAGAAAACAAATAAGAGAGTGAAGAAGGAGACGGTTCAAGATGATGGGAGTGAAGACGAGGAGGACAATGAGGACAAGGACATGGAAACGTTTGTGTTCAAAGACGGCAAAATCGAATGGTCCTCGAAAACGTATCATCCCTGTTGTCCTCATCGCCACACCACCAAAGAAGATGAAGAACAAGACCAAGAACACCAAGAAGAACAAGGACAAGAAAACTAAGAAGACCAAAAAGGCAGAGAAGGGCACATGACATGCGTTGCTACTACTCTGCTAATACAGAGCCCGGGACTCACAGAGTACGCCGCACACCGCGTTCGCAACATAGTCTCCGCGTTCGGTCCATTTGTCACACGGCCAATTGAAGACATGGTCGTGGCCGCCAAGAACCTCGAAGGTTGAAGGAAATGCGGCGAAGCTTAGTTGAAAGCGTTGGACGCCACGGACCTGCATGCCTACCTCAGGCTGCTGATCCTCGCGGGCGTATACAGGTCCCGCAATGAGGCTTTGGAGAGCCTTTGGAGAACTAAGCTCGTGGGAAGCAGCTGCAGAAGGAAGACGGCGCGCTGGCCCCTTGCCACGTTCCTCCACATCCTCGATGTGTCCGCCTGCAATGCCTTTGTGCTCTTGCGAGAGCTCAGACCCTAGTAGATGGGCGGCAAGCTCAACAGGAGGAGGGTGTTCCTGGATCAGCTTGGCAAGTCGCTTGTGACTCCGCTCAAAGAGAGACGGCAACGTCTCCCTCGCACGAAAGCGTCCGCCGAGCTTGTCAAATCTGTGATAACCATAAGGAATTGGAGTAATTAGGAAATGTTGATCCAAAGTACCATTTTTTTCTATGCATGAGGTTCCATTTTTTTCAGACCAGCCCAAAAAAGAGTTGAAATGTAGCTTTAATTGTACATTTTCAAAGCCTTTAATTTTAAAATCCTACGTGAGAATGGTCCGATTTTACCTTAGTTAGACAGTCTGGGGATGGTGCACTATCACTCTGAGATAAAATGAGTCCTAAGCAGGAGGTTATTTTTCTTTCTATCAGCCTAAAGAAAAAGAGTTAAAACATATCTTTAGTGCATTACCTTCCTAATTCTCCTAATCAAGCACCTGCTTTCATCTTAATTTAGTGACTTATTAAGCCATGATATTTTAAGAGGGGGTTTTAATGCCCAAAACAGTTCATTTTCCATCACTGCTTGGCCATGATTTTCTTTTATTAATACTGTCAGGAACATTTAAAGGTCTTTCTATAAAAGAATTTTCTCTTCTGATAAAAAAAGTACTACCATAAATTTCATTGGAATCTGAAATTTATGATGCCAGGCAGAAAACACTAAACCGGGCCAATATTCAGACAAAGTTATTATATAAATTAATATAAATACAAATTTTGGGGGAGAGAGGCTACTTCAGTAAAGAGCACAGATCCAATGGTTTTGGCTCTACTGTATTGTTCGCTTACCCTAATGGAGCTGCTTTTATCATTGTCTTAAGTGCAGCAGTTAAATGTGAAAATAAATCACAAACAAAACAGGCTAGAACCAATTAACCAGTTAAGGAGGCTTCATGACGAAGTTATTACTTCAGTGCTTCCATTTTCTCACGACAAAAAGGTCTTTAAAACCAAAACAATACTAAGTGCTACTTTCTACTGTACTTTATGGATGCTGTATATTTTGTATTGGATGAGCAGTTCCCTCTTCTAACTCAGTGTAGTCATGCATTCGCTCTTTAGCATAATGGTAACTGCAGTGGATATCTGCAGGAGAACTGAGATTAAAAGAAAAATTTTCAAGTAAATGGGAAACGGTTTAATGCAGTTATATATCAGTATCAGTGCTTTAACAGAGAAGAGTCACAAAATGGATGACTTACTGTCCTGGCAGAAACCCCAACAAAATAGAATTGCTAAAAAAATATTAGTTTTTCTTTTTTGGGGGTTAAGATATCTATTGGTCATAACCCCCTTCTCTGGCTGCTCTCTGTCTCAAAGCTCTCTGTTGGAGAGCAGCAGACTGACAGCCCATTCTGCTGCTCTCTGTTGGATTAAACTATATGGTGTCCAGCTCCAGTTGTCTCCAGAAAATAAAACTCAACCATCAATGTTTTGATATGTGAGTAAGAAAGTATGTAACGTAAGGTGTCTGTGAGGCAAAACACTCAACACATAGGTTTGGAGCGCAAGAAGATAAACTAATCAAATTACCAAGATATACGTCAAAATCACAACAACGAAAAATCATACAAAAAATGTTAACATCTAACATAAATGAGTTCTATGACAAATATTCTCATTTTCAAGGTAGATCTTTAAGGAACATGCTGGGAGGAACACAGTAGGCAGTGATGATGGCAATGAATGTTCTGCCCCACAGAATGTACAGATGGAAGAAATAACTCTGGAACTGGTTCCCCTTGGGCCATATTACTTTTACCTTTTTCCACAAGAATTATTTTTCTTCTTCTACAAAGCTTTCTTAGAAATAACCAGCTGTGGGTATGGACACTTACAAGGCTTTAAAGCTAAGCAGATGTTGATTATTTAATTCAATTCAATTTAATATAGCGCCAACAACAACAGTTATCTCACAGCGCTTTTCATAAAAGAGCAGGTCTAGACGTACTCTGTGATGTTATTTACAGAAACACAACAATTTACACATTTGGTGAAACAATATATTTAAAATAGGTAACACAATTATCTGGCAGTAGCAGATTAGCAATCATATATTGGTTTTCCATACCTATTTGCTGGCTTGGCTGGACTTGGTGTGACTTGGTACGTCAATCCAGCACAGCAGGGATTTGCATCTCCATTATAACAGGGCTATCTGCTTGAAGGTGTCTTTAACTGTAATGTGGTGGTCTTGAGGTTTAAAAACAGCGGGCTGACAAACCAGTGGCAGTAAAATTGTGGATAAACACATTTATATTTTAAAAAATTCCTAAATAAATAAGAGGAGAACGGGGATCGTGACGTTTGTTGGTTAGCCACGGTCAGCGAGATGTCACTGCAACCCACTTGGAGGTAGCGTTGGACCGACTCCGGAGATGGTCTATCTTGGGTGTGACAATGGTTACATGCTGACACTAAACATTTTTGTTCAGCTTGTTCACAATCTTAGCGTGGCATAGGCTAATTTGCACTAAACGCAATGTACATGTAATGTAGGCTGATGGGAAATGTTTCATTTTGCTAGCAATTAGTTGTAAACCAAAGTAGTGTCAAAATTTAAATTTAGACCTGATAAGCGCTAGATGAAAGTCAGAGGATTACCAAAATTAAAAGGATTCGTTTCTGGAGTCACGTGATCAGCTCAACAGAGATGGCCGCCTAAAGTATATCTCCTGGCCCAATTTTGCCTAATAGTTATTAGTTAATGATTCCAACTCTGACATTCTATCACTTTGTGGTCGATAGAGTCATTGAAAAGCAGAATGTCAGACAAGAATCAAACCCAACGCGGTGTTACGGATGCCATTGCAGAGGCATTACTGGAGAAACATAAAAGCTACCTCGAATCACGTTTTTCTCAGATTCAACAGGTGGGGATTTACAAAGGTGAGAAGCTAACTGCTATCCATAACCAGCTAGCATCTCTGACTGAAAGCCTTGCCTCTATCAAATCTGATGTGGACAATCTAAAAACTACCGTGGAAAGCAACTCAGGTATTCTTGACAGCCATTGCCATGCTTTTCAAGAGCTGAAGCTGTAGGTGAAGCTAGCAGATATGGAGGACAGAAACCAAAGATGCAACATCTGCATCGTCGGGCTGGAAGAGGGACTAGATGGTGCTAATGCTATTCAGTATCTCTCGCGTTCCCTGCCTTAGTGGCTCCTGAAATCCCCTCGGTTCTACAGTGATAGCCCAAAGAAAAACACCACTACTAACCGCAGGTTGATTTTCAACATCGTCCGCTACACAACCAGGCACGCAATCTTACAATCTGGGCGGAAATCTCCGCTCATGGTTGGGGGGAAGAAAGATTAGTTTTTCCCCAGACTGCAGCTACTTCAAGGTGAAGTGGCGCCAAGCCTTCTATCAAACCATGGACTCAGCACGAGTCAAGGGTCTGGATTTTTTCCTCCACTACCCGGCAACACTGAAGATCAAGGATGGCTCCCAGTACAGATCTTTCACTTCTGCTAAGGGTGCTGAAGACCACGTGGTATGGGCTGCTCACCATCCTCTTGTGGCTGGAGAGACAGCTGGCGCTTTGGATTCTGTCACGGAGAGCGCTGTGGAAGAAGATCAAGATTAAAACAACTCCCTGATGAACATGGACTCTTGGTTTGTCTTAATGTCTTGATGTGCCCTAGTTTTATTGCATTGTTATCTGATTTGATTACAGAGACTGTTTTTGAATGACATATCTGTCCTGTTTAACATAGCCTACGCTCCATAGGTTAGTTAGGACACTACTAGGTTCCAATGTGCTTGCCATTTTGTGCTTTTTTTCCTTGTTTTTGTAGACAAGAAATGCGTTTATTTTTAAGTCAATTTAGTGCAATCAGTTGCAAGTAAGTAACTATGGGCTGCTGTTCCTTTTCCTTTTCACAGTAAGCTAAATTTACCAGACAAAATGGGGATAAAGCACCAAAAGGACTAAAACTAATAGTAATTTAAAGATGCGGTAGCATTGGATCTGGACGGGAAGGATAACTCTGGGAGTTGGACGGTTGTCGCAATGCTTCTTTCTCACTCCGTGACACAGCTTCATGGATCTGAGTGTCGCAAATTTGGTTTCATATTACATATAGTTACAGCCTTAGTAAACACATTGCAAAGTAGACAGACCTATGGCTTATGTGGGCAGAGACCGAGGGCAATGAGGAACCTGGAGCAGAGGAACCACTCTCTTCGACAAACACGCGGGAAAGGGAGTCCGGCTTGACATTCTGTGAACCAGGTCTGTAAGTTAGAGCAAAGTTGAAATGACCAAAAA
>NC_045738.1:29377210-29393527 GCF_008692095.1 Etheostoma spectabile | reverse complement strand
CAAGGCCCACCTGGCCTGACGAGAGTCTTGCAGAGCGGATGTACTTGAGGTTCTTATGATCAGTCCACACCAGAAAAGTCTGTTCTGCTCCCTCCAGCCAGTGTCTCCATTCCTTGAAAGAGTTCCCCAGCCAGCAGCTCCTGGTTACCAAGATCATAGTTTTTCTCAGCAGTGGACAAACGGTGAGACAGAAAGGCTGAACTCCCACATCTGAGGCGTCACCCTACACCACCAGTGTTGGGCAAGTTACGTCCAAAATCAAATACATTATAGATTACTAGTTACTGTCATTTGAGAGTAATAAATTATATTACAATATTACTGTCTATTACTGAATTGTAATGCGTTACACTACTTTTGCATTACGTTTGAGTTACTTTCACCAGAATAACACTGGAAGTTAGACTTGGCAGCTAGCGTGTGAATTTAACCACCGGATCAATAAAGTTATCTTTTTAGCAACTTTAATACATCATAGATTATTCATAATAGTTTGTAAAAGGTACTGTATATGAAAATACAAAATAAAGCCATAAAATAGATAAGTAAAACGTACAATAGGCAAGTAGGAGAAAACAAAAATACTCAATTAAAAATACCTTACGGTTGTATTCAAGTATGGCATTGTGGTAAAATATTTGGTTAAAGCGCTTGAAGAAATTTCTTTTCGTGAACGTCACAGGAAGTGCTTTAATTTTGAAGCAGCCTACAGGGAAGTTGTCTACCCGTGCTTGCTTTGAGAAGAACACGAAACGCTAGATGCAAAACATGTTTGTCACGCTTAAGTTGTTCATTTCTAGTTTGTAAAACTGCAACATGTTGAACAAATGGTCACAGTTAAAGACACGGTCGTCATTCAAAGCCATTCCACTACAGGCATACACACTTAGTCTCCACAACTGATAAAATACATTGATATTTACGTGTAAAACCTCAACAATTCGCGACATGGTTCTGTCTCTGTCTGCAGCTTGGACACACTGCTGTCCGCGCTGATGTACCATCACCTGTTGGACATATGTTGTCTGTACCTGCCTGGTTCTGGCTCTGACCACGGGAACAGAGACGGGACAGCTCGCTTCAACGCAGCGTCATAACTCCCGAAAATTGTATCCATCTCGCAAATGTATCTGTCTCTGCAGTCATCTCAACCATTGAATACAGCTGCAGGAAATAACACTCACATGTTTGTTTCTTTTCCTATGAAGAAATGTTTTGCAATTTTGGTTACTCCCAACACTGTCTACCACCAACTGCAGACTAGTGTTAAGTTGGGTGAGGATGGGGGCTGTAGTAAAACGCTCCTTCAATCCATCGAGAGCCACTTCAGCCTCAGGTGTCCAGAAAAAAGGTCTACTAGTGGAGGTCAGAACAGTAAAGGGACAGCCACATGGCTGTAGTTCCTAATGAAGCAAACCCCAAAAACCTTTGTAGTTCCTTCCGGTTCTCCAGTCTGATGCATCTTTTCCACCTGACAGAATGAGCTACCTTATTTAAAACTACATTCATGGAGGAGGTAGCACATTCTGATACATCTTTTCCACCTGACAGAATGAGCTACCTTATTTAAAACTACATTCATGGAAGAGGTAGCACATTCTGATACATCTTTTCTACCTGGCAGATTGAGCTACCTTATTCAAAACTACATTTATGGAGGAGGTAGCACATTCTGATATCTTTTCCACCTGACAGGAGCTCCCCTACATTAACTCTATTTATAGAGGTAGGCCTGTTACAGTTCAGGGAATTGTGGACCCAAATGTAGAGATAAGGCAGGAGAAGGTTGAGTTTGAGAATTTAATAACAAAAAAAGGCAGAATTCCAACCAACAACGGATCCAAAAAGCAGTAGGCAAAACAACACAAGGAGTCCAAAGGAAGCAGACAAAAATGAATGTCCAAAAATGATGACAAAAACAAAGAACAGGACGTAGCAAATCACATAGTTTGATATTGTTGGCTCATTCAGGATTTGAACATTGGATATTTCACATACTAAGTGAATATCATCCACCAGCCATCGAGGTTGCTTGCTTTTTCACATGCAGGAAACCCTGCTCGATTTGGCAACTTGGTCAATGACAGGTCATCTTTCTTATGGAAGATGTCAGATAAAATCTGTAAAATACACATAATGTGCTTTTCCTGTAGCAAAATAAAACAGGGTTCTGCAATAGGTGTTTTCATTGAACACATTCAGACAAGTCACATTGGGAAAGCACATGACTGAATGGTGAAGTCCATTCAGCTGCTTTGGCTTTGGCGCATTTGGAAAGTAGGAGCACAACCCTTCTAAAGATTGGATTAATATTGGATTAGTTTCGTATTGTGGTCTTGTCCGAGACCTCTCACACCCTAAGAGAGAATCATACTCAGAGACCAACGAGCCACAGAATCAAGGTTGTATGATTTTTCCCATGTAGGAAACCCTGCTCGATTTTGCAACTTGGTTTTCAATAACGGTAATCTTTCTGTGATGAAATGCTTAAAACTCACTCCATCTACTTTCCCTGCAGAAAAATGAAACAGGGTTCTGCAATAAGTGTTTTCATAGAAAACGTTTAGATACGTCACATTAGCAAGAGCAGTTGACTACATTCTGAATTCCATTAAGCTGCTTCAGTTTCACCGTCCTGATATTTGCAGGTTGGCTCACGGTCAAACTGTAGTATATATATATATATATATATATATATATATATATATATATATATATATATATATCTATTTGACGCATACAGCTCTTCCCCCCTCCCCCCACTGGGCAGATCCGACCACAACCTGGTTCACATCAAACCTGCTATGTGCCCTGGTGAAAAGGCAACCTCTGACCTAAGGACAGTGAGGAGATGGTCGGAGGAGGCCTATGAGACACTTCAGGGATGTTTTGAGGTGACAGACTGGGATGCACTCTGTGAGCCACATGGAGAGGACATAGATGGGACTGAGGTATCTCAGATTACATAAACTTCTGTGTGGACTGCACTGTCCCAGCAAGGACTGTTCAGTGTTACCACCAAACAAAACCGTGGGAACAAAGGACATCAAGAACATCCTGAATGCTAAGAGGGGGCTTTCAGAGCTGGGAATAGGGAGGAGGTGAGGGCCATTCAGGGGGACCTGAAGGTGAAGCTCAGGGAGGCTAAGGAGAAGTACAGGAGGAAGCTGGAGCGTAAACTCCAGCAGAAACATGAGGGAGGTCTGGAGCGGATGAGGACCATCACTGGCTTCAGACCAGCTGGCAGCAAGGGAGTGAAGGCAGCTTGGACAGGGCCAACGAACTCAATCTGTTCTTTAACAGATGATACTCCTGCTCCTGCCCATCCCCCCATTAAACAAACTGCTGTCTCACCTCAACCCCACTACTTCCCCTCCCCCCCTCACTGTCCTTGTCCTCCTTCCAGGGAGCCCTACCTCCCCTCCTCTAGCCCTCCGGTTAACACTCTCTCCAGCCTGACTCCCCCTCCCCTACCCACCTGTGACCTCTGTGTGCCTCACTGGGACAGGTGAGAAGACAGCTGACCAGACTCACTCTAATAAGGCTGCAGGCCCTGATGGTATCATCCTGGGGTGCTCAAAGCCTGTGCCTCCAGCTATGTGGAGTTCTTTCACCATGTCTTCAACCTGAGCCTTAGTCTCCAAAGGGTCCCCATGCTGTGGAAGACATCTTGCCTCGTTCCTGTGCCAAAGACGCCACGTCCCAGTGCGCACGGACTACAGACCGTGGCACTGACCTCCACATTATGAAGACCTGGAGAGACTGGTTCTGGAACAGCTGGGCCCATGGTGAGACCTCTCTGGACCCCCTCCAGTTCGCCTACCACCGGTTGGGAGTTGAGGACGCCATCATCTTCCTGTCAACCGCATACGCCCACCGGACAGGCGGCAAGCACGGTGAGGGTCATGTTTTTTGACTTCTCCAGTGCTTCAACACCATCCGGCCGGCCCTGCTGGGTGAGAAGCGACAGCGATGAAGGTGGATCCCCCCTGTGTCCTGGATTGTGGACTACTGACTGGCAGACCACAGTATGTGCGCCTGCAACCTGTGTATCAGACAGAGTGGTCAGCAACACCGGGGCCCCGCAGGGGACTGTCCTCTCTCCCTTCCTCCCACCTCTACACACAGACTTCAACTGCCACACACAGAGTCCTGCCATCTTCAGAAGTTTCTGATGCTCTGCTGTGGTTGGTGTATCAGCGAGGGGGACGAGGCTGAGTACAGAGCTGGTGGGGGGGACTTTGTCACATGGAGTGAGCAGAACCACTCCAGCTCAATGTGACAAAGACCAAGGAGCTGGTGGTGGATCTAAGGGAGCCAAGCGAGCAGTGAGCCCTGTTCCATCCAGGGGGTCAGTGTGGACATCGTGGAGGAACTACAAATACCTGGGGTGCACTTGGACAATAAACTGGACTGGGCCAAGAACACTCAAGCCTCTACAGGAAGGGCCAAAGCCGTCTCTTTTCTGAGGAGGCTGAGGTCCTTCAACATCGCAGGACAATGCTGAAGATGTTTTATGAGTCTGTGGTGGCCAGTGCTATCCTCTTGCTGTTGCATGCTGGGGCAGCAGGTGAGGGTAGCGGACGCAACAGACTCAACAAACTGATTCGCAAGGCCAGTGAAGTCGTGGGGGTGGATCTGGACTCTCTGTCGGGGGTGTCAGATAGGAGGATGCTGTCCAAACTACATGCCATCTTGGACAATGTCTCGCACCCACTCCATGGCTTGTTGCTCAATCACAGGAGCACTTTCAGTGACAGACTCATTCTCCCAAAATGCACTACAGAGCGCCACAGGAAGTCATTCCTGCCTGTGGCCATCAAACTTTTTAACTCTCCCTCTAAGTGTCTGACACACACACACACACACACACACACACACCACACACACACACAACACACACACCACCAACACACACACCACACACTTAGAGAGGTTGAACTGGACAATATTATCTGTATTATCTGTTTTGTGCAATAACACTGGCCTGACATGTGTGCAATCTCAAACCACAATATTATTATTATTATTATTTAACTTTCACCATTCCAAATCCTTAATTATGTGAATTATGTAAATATGTATAATAACATTCCTTTATGTAAATACCGAGTATCCAATTCCTATATTTCTTTTATTTTGTATTTCACACTATTTATAATATTGTGCAACTACAACACAGAGTTTCCCTTCGGGGATCAATAAAGTATTTCTGATTCTGATTCTGATTCTGATATTCTGTTATCAATTCACTGTTTCATTCCATTCTTCTAAATACTGCATTCCGATAGATTATAGTTGTTTTGGTGGGCTTGTCCAGGAATTAAGTGGGGACCTCTTGCACCCTAAGTGAGAATCATAGAACCAAGGCTGTTTGTTTATACACATGTAGGGTACCCTGCTCGATTTGGCTCCTTGGTTGTCAATGCCAGGTTATTTTTGTTGTGAAAGATGTCAGATGAAATGGGTAAAAATCTGTTCATATGTTTTTTCTGTGGCAAAATGAAACACTGTGTGTTTTGGTTTGTTTACAAAAAAACTCCACAGGTCACCTTGAAGTTAATATTTTAGGACAATGAATCTAACAAAGAATGTGGACACAAAGAGTGGTTACTCTGGCTTCTATGTGTTCTAACACCACACCTTGTCTTTGTGTGGTAAAACTTGATCAGAAGTGTAATTTACAAATGAAGTGACGATTTTGGTTTGGATTGGGTAAAAGAGAAAAAAACCATCAAATCAAAGTTAACTTTCTGTAATAGCATATATCCAATTTGAGTTAAAGGCCAACACAGACCTCATCTCTTGGCCTGACCAGTGTTTGTGTGTATGTATATGTGCATGCATACATTTGCATGTTCTCAATCCGGGCTCTTAAAGCTCTCTGGAATCTGTTTTTGCTTCCAGCCCAGTAGATTGACACTTATGCCTCCAAGTGGCCATCTGCTCCTTATTTATTCAGACTGAATCACATCTGCTATAAAGGGCCTTTAAATCAAGTAAATTGTTAAAGAGAGCCATCTGTGTTGAGGCCCAAGGCCCTTCTGTGTTGTGGCGAGATGGATGCTGCTTTGGAAAGCTCTGTTATCAGCCTCTCATATCATCAGATTTTAAGTACATGTGTTTGCTTGTATGCCTGTATGCAACAACACCAGTTGGTTCTGCACAAAATCCATTTTCCAATATGATATAACGAAGGCCTCTAATCGAGGTCTCCTCACATCTCTGTACTGTGGGCCTTGGGTAGACTGGGTAAGCCCCGCCAACTCTGTAGGCGATTTGATTTGGCCCTGCAGCAAGGTCTGGAAACCTGCACGTTTAATTCTCCTGCTTCAGTTCACAAGTTTGCGGGAACCAATTACAAACTGGCTTATCTACTTGGTGCGCTATTGGTGGGTTTAACATGATGACGAGAAGCGACCAAGCAGCTTCTTGTTTGCATTCAACATAGCAGCGCAGAAACCCGTTGATGCCGATGTCGCTTCTACAGTACCAGGATCGTTGGTCTGATTGGTTGTAGGACTATCCAATTGCATACAGAGTCTTTTGAACTATATACATACTGTATATGTCATTAGAACATACCGAGCAGACTCCCCAGAACTAACGCTCAATCTCAAATCTATTGAGCTTGGTCTGGTGATAGCCAGACTAGGCCTGGGGCTCTATGCACCGCAAAGTAAAGAGAACGCATGAAAATATACACAACACAAGCAATTCAATTCAATCACAACAGCAGTTATCTCATTGCGCTTTTCATAAAAGAGCAGGTCTAGACCGTACTCTGTGATGTTATTTACAGAAACCCAACAATTCCACTAGGCAGAGGCAAGGAAAAACTTCCTTTTAAGAGGCAGAAACCTCGAGCAGAACCATGATAAAGAGACAGAGAGAGAGAGAGAGATAGAGCATTGTAGCAGAGAGTGTTGAGCAAGAACATGGAGGCAGCAGGTGAAGAAACATCTTAACCAACTGGACAACACACAAACAAATCTAATTGATGACACACGCGCAGCATTTACAAAAAGGGCTACAAATGGATAAGCTCACAACACGGCAATGGTTTTCAAAGCACCCAAAAAACTGATGCATGTTGCTGATGTCTGCAGTTTATAATATATATAATATACACTGTATGTAGATAAAAGAGTGAAATAAAGAGGTCTATGACATGTTACAAAGCCAAAATCCAACCAGGGACCAAGGTGTTTATATCTCCCTTATTTATTCACTGTCCTCTGTCAAAAAAGGTGAAAATGCCACAAAAAAGGATCATGATTGGTAGCAAGGGGACACATGTAACAAATCACCATAAGGGAGTGCCTGATTGACTGGCTCCTCCCACCTCATTGGGGGATTGGCCTCCCCTGCTGGGAGTCTATAAAGCTGGGTTATTGCATGAGGCCTGGTCTCACTTTCCCTCCAGGCAGACTGGCAACATGCTGGCACCCCAACTTAGTTTTTTGTTTGGTTTCATTGTGTTTAATTTAACCCTTGTTCATGTTAAATGTTAGGTGAGCATTTACCCTTTCATAGACTCCAACATCCACGATACACTACTGATTACTGTCATCACACACAATAGTTTAGTGTAGTTGTCGTTAATAAATTCCCTTGTTCATTTAACTCATTGTCTGGGTCTCACTTATTTGTTATGCTCTTAAACGAGCTGGGCCACTAAATCAGAAAATAAGCCTTTGTGCAGCGATAACCTAGAATTTCCTATTAGAAATGACATGCTAAATAGAAAATACCATAAACTATTTACTGTGAACAACATACTATAAATTACTGGCATTTCACAAGTCCCTGAGGTTTACCCATAAACCTAGACATGTTGTGGCTATAATTACTGAGCTCCTTATTTCTATAATCCTCAGGAAAGCAATAAGGTCAATGGGCAAATTTCTGTCGACACTGTTGTCTTACCCGTGACAGCTCGGGCTGACGAGCGGGTGTCAAGAGGCTGATCAGTGCTCCAACAGCCTCCATGCACGTGGCCTTTCCTTCATTAACATTTAATTCTGCAACGCTCTATTGTGATAAGCCCACGTCTTCTCAAACTCGAGTGAAAGAGGCTGACAGCTCATTCCCAGCAAAAATGGCAAACACCTTTTAATGTGTATGCATCAGTGAAATGGAGAGAGCAAGCAGGTGAACTACGCGTAGCTCTGTATATGCTACCTGTCATGTGAATTATGAATGTCACATTTCTTTTGAAAACCCCTTACAGAAGATGTGAATGCTTGCTACATAATGGATGCTTCCTTTAGTGATGGAAGATATTGAAAGGGTTCTGATTCATTCACAGACTAGGCTGTGCTTTGGAGTGCCCTGCACATGCTGGTTGAAGAGAGCTATTGTGTTAAGATTTGTATAAAAACAGATTTTCTCCATGGTTGTTCACATATTGATCAGATGATTTTCATTTAGTGTTCATTAGTTATAGGATGTGAACCATTGTCTGCTTTCCTAATGGCAGCGAGATGAGCTCTATGTCGGAGCCAGTAAGAAATCAAGCTCACAAGGGTCCAGTAGTGGCTGACATCTCTCCTGTCGCGCCATCCAGTTGGACCCAAACTGCCCCCCCCCCTGCCGAAACGTACCACCATAGTTCAAAGGTGGAGTCTCACTGGCAAGAAGAGTGTTTAAAGATTTTATGTAAGATTTCTTTCTAAAAATTACTATACCTATGTAATATATTGTTTTTAGTTGTGTATTTATGTTATCTAAAATGTTTTCAACAAAGGTCATACCCTAGAATTTTTGTCAAGTGTCATTTTTGTTCACCTGTAAATGCCGTCATATGTCCTTAAACCTCTCTAGATGCTCTAACTAAAGATGTCATTTGATTAAATGATTAAATCATTTGATGTCACAGAATTATACTCAGTAACAGTGCTTTATCATTTTGTCTGCCACACAACATTATACTTTCATTAATTAATTGTATTATAATTAATGGCACCACCCACCAGAACGTCTCCAGTTCGCCAAACCCCCCTCCCTCCATCGGCAAAGTGAATTCTATACCAGCTTCGGAAAGCACAACAGATCTCTTTCCCCCCAGAGATGAAAAAAATCCAAGAAGAGACGCTGACACGTGAAATATATCTTGATATTGTGGTTTAGCTGGCTTTTGCTAGCTTGCTTGCTCCGTAGACCCCCACAAATGAAATCTAACTAATTATGTGGAAAACACTGCGGCTATTTCATTAGAATGACTCTGAATTAACAATACTAAAAGAAATGCAAAAAAATGCAACATTTTGTGATGCATTTTTTGTGATTTAAAAAAAAAATTTGATTTGTGAATTAAATTGGTTCACTCCTGGGGGAAATAAACAATGCAATTTTCTTAAAAGTTCATTTTTGGATAACTTTGACAAGCTAATAGCAAGCTGGATAGACAGTGCTGACCTTTGGGGGTGTGAAGAATCCAAATGGATGAAGCTATTGTAGGCTGTTTTAGCCTAAACGTTCTGCAAACCAAGCTTCCTAGCTACTGGCAGCGCTGGCTGGTAACTTAAGGGAAGGTTGATGAAGATGCAGATGACTAGTGTCAGTACCCAGAGGGCCGCGTTAACCCACCGGTAATTCTCCGCTGGAAGATTTGTTCCAGAAGGGTTGACAATCTGCAACGGTCCCCTCTTTAACATTTAGCTAGGCGCAGCGCCGTTGCAACCATAAACAACAGTCACGTCAGCCTTCCTTGCTACGCCCCCCATGTCAAGAGGAAAAACAAGATGGCGCTGGCCATAGTGCCAAAACCAAGTCTTCAAAACAATAGTCCACAAGTCAATGGGTGACGTCACTGCTGCTATGGCCACTATATTTACAGTCTACGGATGCTCCTCAAAAGACTTGACAGACACATGCAGATTAATCCTATTAATCAATAATGGAAATCAGATATTATATATATTATACATTTTAATGATACAATGTTTTGTGAATAATTAAATCATGTAACGAGGAGACGTAATTATGTGAACACTGTGACTGGCATTTATACAAAGCAGAACTATTCTATTTCACCATGAGGCCAAGAGCAGCATAATCAAAAGAAAAGAGATTTTTTTTCCCCCACATCTGAATTATCAGGCTGAATCTACCTATGTAGAGTATATCTATATATCTCTGATATAACGGAAACTTGTCTGGAATAAAGATGTGTGTATTTAAACTTCTAAAGTGCAGAGCTTTGAAAGTCGGATTTCTGTTGAAGCCTGGTAATTGATTTTCTGTCAGCTATCTCCAAAGTCCTCTCTCTGCCTCACTCTCCCAACCTCTGTCCCTAATATCTGTCTCTCTTTTTATTCCCCCTCTCTCTGGCTACTTATCCCTCTCTGTCTGTGCTCGCCACCTCACTCAGCCATCCCGCGGGCCTGTCCTCATTAATCAGTAGTGTAGGCAGCATGAAGAAGAAGGGTATGTTAATCTCTGTCAAGAGCCTGCCGAACCACGCTCATGCTTGCTTGCGTGCTTACTCGTCTTTCTGCTAGCCTCCCTGCCGGCTGCCTGTCTACCAGTCTGCCTGCAGGTGGCCATGCACCAGCAGGGTTTAATGACCCTTAAAGGACAGAGGTTTTGACATGGAGCTTTGCTGTCCATTTACATCAGACCTACGAACAAAAATGCAGTCCGTCTCTGGGTTCCTGGCTTGGTTGCTAACGCTGTCTGCAGACAGGTAGATCTTAACCTTGTCGCTAATCACAAGTGACAGGCTCACCAAACGGACAGTCTCCGTGTCACATTTAATAGGTAAAATGATGAAGTGATCCAGGCTGGAAAAGGTTAAGCATCCTACTCAGGTTTCCAAGAACCAATGTATGCACACTGTCTCACCTCTCCAAAAAGAAGCCCACATGAACCCTCAGGCTCCACTAGAGCCACTGAGGAGAATGGATGCGTGAAGTAAGTGTCAGCTGCTCTGGGCATGAAAACGCAGGTGCGCAGAGAGTAAACCACGGACCTGAGAGTTTTTGCTTTTTTTCCCCCATCCTGGCTGTCACGCCAGATCACACCTGTACATGTTGGTCTCTGGATTGAAAGAGAGTGGCATCCCCCCCTGAGGTAAATGTCTCCTTTGTCACTGAAAACAAGATAAGCAGATCATAGAATCAACCTCACATATTTTTCTAGCTCTCATGCTGATGCATTGTTTGACAAAAGCAGGTGTACAAGCCCCGAAATGGGGTCCCTCAGTGAGCGGCCTCCCTTTGTGCAGCTATAACTCATGTCTATGAATCAACATCAGCCCTTAAACTTTGAAAACAAAGATTGGAAAAATACTACATTTTCTGACTGTCTGACAGGCAATATCTTAAGCTCTTTCTCGGCAAATCAGTTTGGATGGATGCAAAATACAATACAATATGAAAATCGAACCGTATGAAATACAGTTAAAAAGAGGCATCTGAAAAAAATCTAAGCTGTCAATCATCTCCACCTGCTGCCAGCTGCACTACTAACCACTGTACCATATGTCTGCTTCAGATCTACTTGATTTGCATAAAATAGAGAAACCTGAAAAAATATATTTTATTGATTCCCGTGACATTCCACATGATAACAGACTAATATTTTGTTGATCCAGGAAAACGTGCTGTGGTTCAATGGCATTTCTTAAAGCAATCAGAATCGTCATGGGTGACGCTAAACTCCGCACAGAGCTGCTGCAAAGTAGTCATGCTAGAGAAAAGAATGGAAAAGATCTCGATTTACCGTGCAGAGATCGGAAGAAAAGTTAACCATAGTACTCAAAAATCCACCAAATTTAAAATTCCAAAACAAAGAAAACAGAAGGAAACGGAAAACACATGCATCCGGCGGAATATCCTGCGGCATCGTAACCATCCCGCAAGTGGAACGTCAAGGACATAGACTACTTTCAACTGAATACACAATTAAGTGAAACACTTTAGGCTTCATCTTATTTGTTTAATTTGATTAGAGAACAGACTTTTTCTTTCAATTAAACCCAAGTGTTACGCGTAATACGGATTTATTCTTAAAGCCCACGTGCAGTCTTCAGTGAAATGTTCAACACTTAATTACATTGCTTTTTTAAGTTAGTTTAAGAGTCACATGTGTGTTCGCATGTGTCTGCATTATACTAATGTATGACAAGAGCAAGCTTGAGTGTGTCACAGAGGGCGATCATGAAATGAATCCCAGCTCTTACCCATTAGCTATAAATAAATAGAGCCGAGACTGTAGACACACTCTGTCATTAGTGATGGATCACAACACCTCTTTTATATCTATGACAAACTTAAGTGATTTTTTTAATATTCAAAAGAAAAGCTATTACTACATATCTTATTATATCATTTGTTTCTTTAATATAGTAACATTTGAATATGCATTAGTTAAAATTGAAAACAAGGTGTTGTTTTGACGTTTTATGGGCACAATTTAGTTCAGCTGGGAAAATATTGCAAACAACTACATACACAATTGTGTTTTCACATGAAATAAACAGCCCACGTGTTAGGATCATTGGGGGGGCAGCAGTAATATCGGGACTTGGCTTTGATGTGAGACAGCCTCCTTGCTCTGACATCTCTCCATACACATTGCATCCAAATGCAAATTGTACAAAAACTATGTTCACCCACAGTATGTCTAAATACATAATGTGTAAATTGCTGTTTTACCTGTGACTTGCATTGCACGTGAAATTGTTTATTTTTGCTTTCGGCCTCTTACATTTAGTGTGTAAAATGTCCCAAATCCAATGTGAGTTCCAAAATCTTTTCACATGTGAAATGTGTTTCTGCATGTGATAAATATATTGTCTGATGTGATGAATCCCTTTACTTTAAGTGAGAAAACGTAACATTGGCTAACTGAAGCTAAACACTTAAAGAAGCAGCAGATGGGAAATTGAAGTTCATGTTGTTGCTAGTATCAAATTGCCTTCCAGACCAAGACTGTCATTATAGCTTCAGTTTGCCTGTGTGGTTTTAACAACTTTAATCTTAAAGCTCTGATTTAGTATGGCATCAAGTAGGCTAACCTTCTTGTCCAAAAAGCCAATTAGGTAGTGTTTCCTCCCAGCACTCCTTCCTGATGCTGTAAAAAAGCCAGAGTGCAGTTGTCAGGCAACTCCCCTGGGAAGCTGGAACAGGGAGAGAAGCAGTGATGCATTGGCTGAATCCTGAAATAGAAAGGATTGCATTTTGCTCATCTGAAAGTCTCGTAATAATTTTTTAATGAAGTTTGGTAAAAAGGCGTCAATGCTTCATTTCTCAAACAGAGAACTTACCCCCCAAACACTGTCAATGTCTTGCAGCAAGATATTAACATAAAATCTCAGGTGGTAAATCACAAGCCGAGGATGATCACGAGATGAGGACACGGACTGATATAATCATCCTTACTCTCTAATTCACCTCGAAGATCATCCAGGAAAGGATCTTCATTTACAGTGGTGTAAGTGAGAAGTAGGAAGTAAAATGATAGAGTGAACTAGTGGTTATATCAAAAGATAATGCAAGATTGAAATCATGTAACATTACTTTGAGTATAGCAGATTAAGTTAAATGAAATAAATCAAGATAATTCTTCATTCTGGTGGTCTAAACTGAACTATCTCAACATGTATTAGACTACATTTACACTGCTACATTTTGGTTTTGAAGCACAGTTTTGAGCAAAAAGCTTGGAAATAATCTCCGTTTAAACTCACATGCCACAAACACATATCTCATCAACATTCTCGTATACTGGGCATGCCCGTCCGGAGGCAAAAAGGAGGCAGCATGTATACTCTGCCGGTTGCTGGTAGTTGCCATGGTAATGTTAGTAACTTAGTCAGAGAACGAGACATTGTGACCTAATCAGGTGGCAAAATATTGCCTTCTGTGTTTGTGTTGCAAAGGCTCCCGCAGCTTCCACACCAAAATGGGTCAGTGTTTTGAAATTTCTCTTGGTTAGGGGCTCTGAAATGCCAGATTAATGTGACTGGGAGGTGTAAAAGTGTTTTAAAACCAAAACGCAGCAACGTAAATGTAGCCTCAGATGGAATACCTTGATATTTGGTACAGACATTTATGGTTCCCACCTGGGCGCCTCCCTAGGGAGGTGTTCCAGGCACGTCCAGCTGGGAGGAGGCCTCGGGGAAGACCCAGGACTAGGTGGAGAGATTATATCTCCAACCTGGCCTGGGAACGCCTCAGGATCCCCCAGTCGGAGCTGGTTGATGTGGCTTGGGAAAGAGAAGTTTGGGGTCCCCTGCTGGAGCTGCTGCCCCCGCGACCCAACACCGGATAAGCGGACGAAGAAGGATGTATGGAATTATGGTTCCCACACAATGCATCTTAAAGGTGCAGTAAGCAACACTGTGCAAAGATTTTTGATATTTGAACTCAATCCCAGATTCATGGACATGCATTGCCATAGTGACCACTGAAACACTTCTGCAGTATCTCTGAAGACTAATGGAAATAAAACAGCATTTATGTTAGCCCGTGTTTGGTCAAGGATTAGCAAACTGATAATATAATAATATATCATATTACTATATCAATATACTATGCAAACTATAGTGGCGTAATGGTGTCTTGAGTAGAGAATAAAGCCACACTCCCTGTGTATGTGGTAATTTGAGTTTCTCAGTTCTTGTTGAAGGACAACTGTCATTTTGTTATAAGTTATAAGTTACTGGGAATATGAGGACCCAAAAGCAGAGATAGGCAAGCAGGCAGGAGAATGTTGAATACAAGGCTTTATTAACAATAGGGTCCAAACCAATACTGGGATCCAAAATGCATAAACAAACAAAAAGGAAAAAAATTAAGTCCAAAAATCCAAAAAGTGAAATCCAAAAAGGACCTAAAGAAAAAGTAGAAAACAACTGAAAACACCAACAGGAACCAGAGACAAACCAAACACTAAACGCACAAAAAAAAAACTGCAATGATCTGACAACAGACAAGGGGAACACCAAGACTAAATACAGAGGGTAACAAAGTAAGAAGAGGCAGGTGACACAAGGGCTGGGAAAACACAGGAAGTAAAACTAAAGACAAGACAGCACAGAAAACCAGACTATCAAAATAAACAGGAAACAGAACACCCAGACACTCACAAGAGACCACAACAAAGAAACCACAACTAGACAAGCCAAGGGAGCCACCAGGGACTAAAACATACAAGACCAAAAAATAACACAATCACAAGGATGAAATATACATACACCATGATGTATACCACATGATACACCAATAACTATATTATTTGCATAATGTGTATACAAACCCTTTATCTTTCTTACTATTTCAAATACGTGTATATAGTTGCTCTCACGAACTGTGCACCACATTCCCCCCCTCTCTTTTTTTTTCTTCTTCTGCACTACTTATATTTTATATTTTTATATTCCGTGTTGACACTGTAAAGGGGTTGCTTAAATCTCGTTGCACAGCTACTGCACTTGCATATAATGACAATAAAGGCAATAAAGGCTATTCTTTTCTATTCTATTCTATATATAGCATTTTCAGGATTATAATTGCATTTTTTGGATTTGTATTAGAATATGTTTTTAGGCTTTGATAAAACACTTTATTTTTCTCAATCTGCCCCTGGCTGCTGCTCCCTTATTCACTTTGTATGGCGGAGGGACTTTTGCAGTTCCTAGAACACAACATACCTATGACCCTTTTTTTCTCGTGTTCGGACTGGACCAATTTGAGGATTAATAAATTCCTCTGACCGCAGTTCCTGTAACTCCTTCAGCTTCTAATTCAGCACCAAGGTTCCACCGATAGTCGAACCTCGGATTGAAGAGGAACAATGCGGATTCCGTCCTGGCCGTGGAACAAACGTACAGATCTTCACTCTCGCAAGATCTTGGAGGGGCCTGGAGTATGCCCACAATCTACATGTGTTTTGTGGATCTGGAGAAGGCGTATGACCGGTCCCCCGGAGAAATTGTGGGAGGTGCTGCGGAGTATGGGGTGAGGGGGTCCCTTCTCAGGGCATCCAATCTCTGTATGACCAACGAGCGCTGTGTCCGGGTTCTTGGCAGTAAGTCAGACTCGTTCCAGGTGAGGGTTGGCCTCCGCCAGGGCTGCGCTTTGTCACCAATCCTGTTTGTAAATTATGGACAGGTATCGAGGCTAGTAGGGCGGGGGGGGGTTGCAGTTCGTGGGCTCGGGATCTCATCGCTGCTTTTTGCAGATGCTGTGGTCCTGATGGCGTCATTGGTCTGTGACCTTCAGCACTCACTGGATCGGTTTGCAGCCGAGTGTTAAGCGGCTGGGATGAGGATCTCTATATCTGAGGCCATGGTTCTCAGCAGGAAAC
>NC_045738.1:29376312-29377200 GCF_008692095.1 Etheostoma spectabile | reverse complement strand
CTTTCTTCGGGTAGGGAACGAGTCCTTACCACAAGTGAAGGGGTTTAAGTACCTTGGGGTCTTGTTCGCGAGTGAGGGGACCTTGGAGCGTGAGATTGGTCGGAGAATCGGAGCAGCGGGTGCGGTATTACATTTCTTTTGATTGCACCGTTGTGACGAAAAGAGACTGAGCCAGAAGGCAAAGCTCTCGATCTACCGGGCAATTTCGTTCCTACCCTCACCTATGGTCATGAGGCTGGGTCATGACCGAAAGAACCAGATCCAGGGTACAAGCGGCCGAAATGGATTTCCTCAGAGGGTGGCTGGCGCTCCCTTAGAGATGGGTGAGAAGCTCAGTCATCCGAGAGGTCGGAGTAGAGCCGCTGCTCCTTCGCGTCGAAAGGAGCCAGTTGAGGTGGTTCGGGCATCTGGTAAGGATGCCTCCTGGGCGCCTCCCTAGGGAGGTGTTCCAGGCACGTCCAACTGGGAGGGCCTCGGGAAGACCCAGGACTAGGTGAGAGAATTATATCTCAACCTGGCCTGGGAACGGCCCTGGATCCCCAGTCTATCTGGTTGATGTGGCTTGTGAAAGGGAAGTTTGGGGTACCCTACTGGAGCCCGCGACCCGATACCGGATAAGCGGATGAAGATGGATGGATGGATGGATAAGTTCCTCTGACAGCAGATCCTGTACCTCCTTCAGCTTCTAATTCAGCGCAAAGTCTTTTCCCTTTTCCAAATAGTGACCTAGTCACGGCAGCACAGCGCGGCATCTGTAAAAGTTGCGCCGTCTGTGTTAGCAAAACATGCCTGAATTGCTTAATTTTGTGAATTACTACGAGAATGGACGGAATCCTGAACTCTGAAAAGTGGACTGATGTGGAGGTGCAGGCGCTGCTGGCCATGTCC
>NC_045738.1:29374663-29376302 GCF_008692095.1 Etheostoma spectabile | reverse complement strand
AGGTGCAGAGGGACCTGGAAGGATCCACAAGAAACATTCAAATATTCGGGAAAATCTCCAGTGAGCTAGTGAAAACAGGAGTGTGTGTGTGGCGCTAAAGTCAAGTGACGGCGCTATAAAGACCGCTGCCGTGCTTGCGCCACCCCTCCTTCCAGTTCCTATGGCCACTTGGCTAGTGCAAATGCAAATGTCAAAACCGGTTTTGGGGGAATAGTTAGTAGAACTGTTTAGAAGCGGACTGTTCCAATAACTATATGGTTGGAAAGAGTCTAATGAGATGCTCTGTAGGAGCGCCTGTCTCTTTAAACCCTTCTCCTGAAAAAGCCAAGCCTGCTCTGATTGTGTTTCACTAGCTGAAGTTGGAGCTCTTAAGGGAGAATGATTTCTGCAATCTCAACAGGAAATATTAAATCAAAGAGGTTTTCTACATTAAGCCACATGAGGCTGTTAAGTGAGTGGTTTTCAAAAAGGTTAGGACATTTTTCTAGTTCTCATGCTGATGCATTGTTTGACAAAAGCAGGTGTACAAGCCCCGAAATGGGGTCTCTCAGTGAGCGGTCTCCCTCTTTGCAACCATGACTAACAAAATACAATACATCATGAAAATCAAACCGTATGAAATACAGTAAAAAAGAGGCATCTGAAAAAAATCTAAGCTGTCAATCATCTTTACTTGCTGCCAGCTGCACTACTGACCACTGTACCATATGTCTGCTTCAGATCTGCTTGATTTTGCATAAAATAGAGAAAACTACAATGCTGAAAAAATATACTTTATTGATTCACATGACATTCCATGTAAAAACAACCTAATATTTTTTTGGATCCACATTGATTTTGAATTCATCTGGGGCGTCCTCTAGCTCACCCAGTAAGAGCGTGCACCCAGTCCTTTGCAGCGGCCAGGGTTCGAGTCCAACCTGCGGCCCCCTGCTGCGTGTCTTCCCCCATCTCTCTCCCAATTTTCCTTTCTGTCTACTGTCACTAACAAAGGGAAAAATTCATCTAAATTGAAATGAATTAATGCATTGAACAGTTTAATTAAACTTAGTCTCACTTTGCCAGACCCTCCCCCAAAGCACGCTGAAGGAGGGTCTGGCCACTCCACATAGCATTTGGGGATGGGAGGAAAACGTGCTCTGTTTATTGGAATATCTTTAAACCAATCAGAATCGTCATGGGTGGCGCTAAACTCTGCACAGAGCCAGTGGAAAACAGTCGTGCTAGAGAAAACTCAGATTGGACAGATAGCTGTCTCAATTTACCATGCAGAGATCTGGGGAGCAGTTAACCATAGTCCTCAAAAATCTACCAAATTTAGAATTCCAAAACAAAGCAGAAGGAAACAGAATACACATGCATCTTGAATATCCTGCGGCACTGGAACCATCCCACAAGTGGAACGTCAAGGATTTAGACTACTTTCAACTGAATACACAATTGAGTGAAACATTGCTTTAGGCTCCATCTAATTTGTTTAATTTGAGTAGAGAACAGACTTATTCTTTCTATTAAACCCAAGTGATGTATACTGATTTATTCTTATTAATTCCATTGCTTTTTTAAGACACATGTGTTTTTGCATGTGTCTGCATTATACTAATGTATGACAAGAGCAAGCTTGAGTGTGTCACAGAGG
>NC_045738.1:29374320-29374651 GCF_008692095.1 Etheostoma spectabile | reverse complement strand
CATGAAATGAATCCCAGCTCTTACCCATTAGCTATAAATAAATAGAGCCGAGACTGTAAACACACTCTGTCATTAGTGATGGATCACAACACCTCTTTTATATCTAAGTGATTTTTTAATATTCAAAAGAAGAACTATTACTACATACCTTTTTTAATTGTATCATTTTGTTTCTTTAATAAAGTGCAAATTGAATATGTATTAGTTAACATATCAAACAAGGTGTTGTTTTGACGTTTCATGGGCACAATTTAGTTCAGCGGGGAAAATATTGCAAACAAGTACATACACAATTGTGTTTTCACATGAAATAAACAGCCCACGTGTTAGG
>NC_045738.1:29371384-29374310 GCF_008692095.1 Etheostoma spectabile | reverse complement strand
GGGGGGGGGGTAGCAGTACTATCGTGGACTTAACTTGAGAACCAGAGGGTCGCAGGTTTAACTCACATGTATGTATGGACCGAGGACATAGGGTTGACTGGTAGCTTGTCTCCTAACTGCTCAGCGTGCCGTCATGTGAGACAGCCTCCTTGCTCTGACATTGCTCCTGTTACTAGTACCAAATTGCCCTCCAGA
Organism: Etheostoma spectabile; assembly: GCF_008692095.1. NCBI lineage: Eukaryota > Metazoa > Chordata > Actinopteri > Perciformes > Percidae > Etheostoma > Etheostoma spectabile. The sequence goes on along the minus strand of NC_045738.1, from coordinate 29,374,115 downwards.
CCAAGACTTACATTGTAGCTTCAGTTTGCCTGTGTGGTTTTAACAACTTTAATCTTAAAGCTCGGATTTAATATGGCATCAAGTAGTCTAACTTTCTTGTCCAAAAAGCCAATTAGGTAGTGTTCGTGATGCTATAACAGAGCCAGAGTGCAGTTGTCAAACAACTTCCCTGGGAAGCTGGAGCAGGGAGAGAAGCAGTGATGCAGGAGCTGAATCCTTAAATAGAAAGGACTGTAATTTCAAGCCAGTCTCATGGCAGTTTGTGAAACGGTCACGTTATTTAATATATTGAATTCTAAACCTAATTCTCGTTTATTTTGTGGTGGTGAGCACACATTTTAAACTAATGTATTATAATTGGAAGCATCTTTCTTGATCTCAGCATGACTACAGTAACGAGTAGTATGAAAAGTTGAAAATGCGTGCAGGGAAGTTGGTTGGGGTGGTGGATGGGTGAAACAACACAGGACTTTTCACCCCGCAGATGTCCGGTTTTCGCTGTTTTTCATAGGACCATTAAGCGTGTACTTAAATTGACTGGCGCTTTGCACACAATACTAGGGTACTTTATTGCGTGGCGTAATTCCAGAGAAGCTGCCTTGTGAGCGGCTCTGCAACACACACACAAACAGGGAGCAGATACAGGGAGCAGATCAGAAAGGGGGCACATACAGGGAGCAGATCAGACAGGGGGCACATGCAGGGAGCAGATCAGACAGGGAGCACATACAGGGAGCAGATCAGACTGGGGGCAAATGCAGGGAGGAGATCAGACAGGGAGCACATATTATATATATATATATACAGTGGTGTGAAAAAGTGTTTGCCCCCTTCCTCATTTCCTGTGGCAGCTCACCGACATAAGGCCCCTCCGTACAAAGGTGGAGAACACTGGCACAGCACTATATTCTGTGGAGCTGGCCCTGGCCTAGCGGGTTTTTTTGCCGAATAATTACTATTTTGCTACTCGGGGTGTCTCAGGAAATCATGTAGTTTAGTCAGTGGTGCTGCAAAAAGTGTTTTTGCCTTCCGGAATGGGCTTGGACGGAGCTTTCCTGTTGGCGGGTGACGTCACAACTTACGGTGGATGTGGGCGTGGTTGAACTCGCTAGAAGGATCTGGATAGGCTCACGGCATCGGCTAGCTCGAGGGTCGTTATTTTAGGAGCGCGCCGGACACCATGGACCGGGAGCGTGTCCATTCGCTCGAGTATCCAAACCGAGCCAAGTGCGACAGAGAGAGTACAGGTCTGCTTCCGGGGCTAGTAGTCGCCAGGCGAACGGGTGGTGATTATGCTACACGGTGAGCTGTGAAAATAACGTCCGAGACCGATAGAAACTATTCATGTTTAGTTCTTAGCTGGATGGGTAACGCGTCGTGTAGTTGAGCAGGTGTCTCGTGCGCGGGATTGCCTCTGCGATGATACAACTTATACAGGATTGTGTGTGGGTCACACACCTTTCAGTGACCGGCAGCGCAGGAGATGCCAGCCAATCGCCCTGCAACCAAGCGTCTTTGCGATAACGTGCAATGAGGCTTTACAGCGTCTCGGAGGAATTTTGGCCCACCTATCTTTGCAGAATTGTTCCAAATCAGTTCTATTAGATGGGTTTTAGAGCTTTCTTTGCGTTATTTTTTTATGAATCCAGCGCGTTTTAAGGTCATACACACGATTATTCAAGGGATCGGTCAGGACTTGGTATGGCCACTGCCCACAATCGTTTCATTTTTTTTCTTCAGCACTCGGTGGTGGATTGTGGTGTGTAGGTCATTGTCCTGCTGCAGAACCAAGTTCGTTTCAGCTTGAGTACCAAACATTATGGGTTGGTACCAATTTCTCCTCTGGTAGGGTAGAAGCTAGACCCGACACTTCTTCATCGTCTTTTATCACCGGCAGTCTTCCAGGGTGAAGCGCAAGGAGTGGGCACATTTGCGACTGTCTTGCTTCGATTTTGTGAGTCGAGCTCTCGTGGTCCCTAATTGTGCTCTTGATTTGCATTTTGGATGGCACTTCTCGGCTTGCAAGCTACGTACGCTTTTACGCGCAGTGCACGGCGTGCGTTCTATTGGGTCGTGGCTTTTTTCTTGTCTGTCAAAGATATACGCGCCACACAACCATACGACGCTGTGGGGTAGGGAGTCTGGCCATCATTATATCTCATGGGTGGCGCGAGTGTTGGATCGGTTGTCTGTAAGCCGATCGAATTACGATGCGGGAGCGGAGGGCTTCACTTTGGGGGTCGGTTCCGTTTTGTCCGACATCGATGAATATGGTTGTGACCTTGTATCTGTTCGGTCAGTTTTTGGACGAGGCAGTGATTTATGTGTGAGTCTTTCTGACGGGATGGGTTGTGCATGGAGACGCTGTACCTGAGCCACGTGTGGAATGTCGGCACAGTTTGCGCCAGCACGCCTGTATTTTGGCGCGTAAGCGTGTCTTCTGGTTCTGCGGGTGGTGTGTGTGAGTCCGTAGATCGATGTTTGAGATTATGTTGTGGGAACCGATCGCTTCTCCGTTTGGCGTGTACTTGTCTGGCTTACTGTGAACTTCTGTCTTGGGTGTTTGCGTTCGCATTCTTCGCCCCCCCCGCCCCTTGTTCCCCCCCCTGTAACTGCCTTACTCGGTCAAGCCATATGGGGAGGCTCACAACTTTCGCGTGGAGCGGACGCTATTGGTGCTGTCTTCGCCATGGGGTTTTAATGGCTTGTGACGGTGCGTCGCTGGATTCCC
>NC_045738.1:29324580-29371359 GCF_008692095.1 Etheostoma spectabile | reverse complement strand
TCTTGCGTTTTGTCACAATTAAGTGTTTCGGAAAATCAAACCAATTTAAACAATAGTCAAGGACAACACAAGTAACACAAATAGCAATTTGTAAATGAAGGTGTTTATTATTAAAGGTGAAAAAAAATCCAAACCATCATGGCCTGTGTGAAAACGTGATTGCCCCCTAAACCTTAATAACTGGTTTGGCCACCCTTAGCAGCAACAACTGCAACCAAGCGTTTGCGATAACGTGCAATAGGCTTTTACAGCGTCCGGAGGAATTTTGGCCCACTCTTTGCAGAATTGTCCTAATTCAGTTACATTAGAGGTTTTCGAGCATGAACGGCCTTTTAAGGTCATACCACAACATCTCAATAGGATTCAAGGTCAGGACTTTGTTTTTCTTCAGCATTCGGTGGTGGGACTTGCTGGTGTGGTTTAGGATCATTGCTGATGCAGAACCCAAGTTGTTTCAGCTTGGAGTACACGAACAGATGGTCGGACATTCTCCTTCAGGATCTCTGGTAGACAGCAGAATCATAGTTCCTTTATACGGCAAGCTTCCAGGTCCTGAAGCAGCAAAACAGCCCAGACCATCACACTACCACCACCATATTTACTGTTGGTATAATGTTCTTTTTATGAAATGCAGTGTTCCTTCTACGCCAGATATACTTGGACACAACCTTCCAAAGAGTTCCACTTTTGTCTCATCGGTCCACAGAATGTTGTCCCAAAAGTCTTGGGGATCATCAAGATGGTTGTGGGAAATTGAGACGAGCTTTGATGTCTTTTTGCTCAGCAGTGGTTTTCTCCTTGGAACTCTGCCAAGCAGGCCATTTGCCCAGTCTTTTTGATGGTGGAGGCATGAACGCTGACCTTAACTGAGGCAAGTGAGGCCTGCAGTTCTTTGGACGTTGTCTTGGGGTCTTTTGTGACCTCTTGGATGAGTCGTCGCTGCATCTTGGGGTAATTTGGGGCGGCGGCCACTCTGGGAAGGTTACCACTGTTCCATGTCTTGCCATTTGTGGATATAGGCTCTCACTGTGGTCCGCTGGATTCCCAAAGCTTTGGAAATTGCTTTATAACCCTTCCAGACGATAGATCTCAATTACTTCTTATCAATTGTCTTGAATTTTTTTGGGTCTCGGCATGATGTGTAGCTTTTAGGATCTTCTGGTGGACTTACTGTGTCAAGCAGCTCTATTTAGTGATGTCTTGATTGTGAACAGGTGTGGCAATAATCAGGCCTGGGTGTGGCTAGAGAAATTGAAACTCAGGTGTGGACAACCACGTTATAGTATGTTTTAACAAGGGGGGCAATCACTTTTTCACACAGGGCCATGAGGTTTGGTTTTTTTTCACCATTAAAATAAACCCCTCATTTACAAATTGCATTTTTGTGTTTATTGTGTTGTCCTTGACTATGTTTAAATTGGTTTGATGTTCCGAAACACTAAGTGTGACAAACATGCAAAGGAACAGGAAATGAGGAAGGGGGCAAAACACTTTTTCACCCCACTGATGTATATTATTAGGGAGCAGATCAGACAGGAAGCACGATAGGGAGCAGATCAGACAGGGGTCCTATACTGGGAGCAGATCAGACAGGGAGCAGATCAGAGTGGAGCACTACTGAACACCAAATGAGAAAGCGTATGCGCCTTCACAGTGTGAAACTGCAAAAAAAAAACTTTCCACGAACTGTTCCCGGTCGGGACATTGCACACACTGATTGGTTTCAGTGTCTAATAAAGGTGTTGGAGCTCTCAAAGTCACAATGGACACCAAAAAACCTTGACTTATTACATAAAGGTTTTGAGAGATATTTATATATATAGATATATAGTAAGATAAGAAATATTTGAAGCTGGATTTTCTGGACATTGTTTCACATGTATTATTTATTTTAAAAAGAGAGCTAATATGTTGTTACAAGTTGTTTTTGTACCATGTGAGGCATAATCGCATCCGTGCGACATAGAAGTGCGGGAGGCCTTTAGAAAAGCTGCTTCTGTTGGCTCAATGTGGGGGGGAGAGGGTGGTCGGGGTTATGATAGATAACAGTTTGTTCAGTGACTCCTCCCACCACAGCTTCAAATGTTCTGTTGGCAGCCGATCACAGAGCCAGCCCCTGATCAGATTGTTCAGACGTTTGTTTTGCCAGCTCCGATGCGGCTGCTCAGCAGATGGTGGAGGAGAACAGCTGGCCACAACAGACTGGTAGAACGCTCCAAATTCTGCTGCACACGTTGAAGGATCTCAGCTTCCTCAGTAAATAGGTCTGCTCAGCCCCTTCTTGTAACAGCAGTTTGTTGATTTTCTAGTTCAGCTTGTTGTAGATGTTGACACCCAGGTATCTGTATCCTCAACCATTCCACCCAGAATGCAAAGCGGTTGCGGAGCGTTCCTTTTCCTGAAGTTAATCACCACCTCTCTGGTCTCATCCACGTTCAGCAGCAGAGGATTCTTACCAGGCCACTCCCAAAGTACTCCAGTCATGCTTTATAGCACTTGCAGAGCTTATATTTAAATGAGTTTAATTTGTTACTTAGGTTGGGAACGTCCACGCCTAAAACCACACCTCTAATCACCAGGTTTATTCCAACTAGGGTTAGACACTACACATCCATTGGGTCACCAGGTAATTAGGACCATGCTGTTAGGATTTAAAATTCATCAATTCAATTCAATTCAATTTTATTTATAGTATCAATTCAAAAAGAGTTATCTCAAGACACTATTAGAAAGCACACTCCGAATTTACAAGGACCCAACAGTTCAGTGTTTCCTCCAGAGAAAGCAACAGTGCGACAGTGGCGAGGAAAAACTTCCTTTTAGGCAGAAACCTCGGTCAGACCCAGGCTCTTGGTAGGCGGTGTCTGACGGGCCGGTTGGGGTTAATGAAGAGTGGCATAACAGAAATAGAAAAAATTAGTAGTTGTAGCAGTTCTTGTGGTAGTTCATGGCATAGCAGGACGCTGTGCGGCATACAAGGCACAGCAGGACGTTGCAGGACGTAGCAGGGCACGCAGTGTAGCAGTTGAACATGGCATCACAGAAAAGGAGCGGGGACCATGGCGACAAACTGCTACCCTGATTTTGGAGCCTCTCTGATCCAAGGAACATGCTGGGGAAAAAGAACATAAGGACTCGGGGATGATCCTGAGAGGTAGGTTAGTAACAAGCATTTCTGGGACATGGATACACATAAATGAAAAGATGAAAAGATGAGGAGAGAGGAGCTCAGTGTATCAAAAAAGTCCCCAGCTGTCTAAAAATATTACAGCAAAACCAAGAGAGGACAGGGTAAAGAGAGCTCCGCCCGGTCGGGCTAGAACTTCCCCAACCGGATCGGGCTGTAGCCAAGTCTCCCTTTAGCTTTGCTATATTCTGTTATATGAAGATCTGAAAAACTCATGTGACTAAACTACTACTCCCTAACATATTCGATTCTATGCCCTAAAACAAAGCTTTATCAAAAAGGAAGTCTTAAGCATACTCTTAAATGTGGAGACGGTGTCTGCCTCCCGGACCCAAACTGGAAACCTGATTCCACAGGAGAGAGCGATAGCTGACGCTCTGGCTCCCGTTACTTTTAGAGACTCTAGGAACCACCAGTAACCTGCATCTGGGAGGCTAGTGCTCGCGCAGGGTTGTAAGGTACTATGAGCTCTTTAAGAAAGATGGAGCTGGACCATGAGAGCTTTGTAGGTGAGAAGAAGGATTTTAATATCTATTCTCATTTACAGGAAGCCAAGCAGAGAAGCTAAAACAGGAGAGAAACGTGATCTCTTTCCTGGTTCCAGTCAGAACACGTGCCGCAGCATTCTGGATGAGCTGAAGAGTCCTTATGGACTTTTCCGAGCTGCCTGATAACAAAGAATTGCAAGTAATCAACCTAGAAGTAACAACGCATGGACTAGTTTTTCTGCATCATTTTAGAACAGGATATTCTGATTTTGCATATCGTAGGTTGAAAAAAGGCGATCCTTGAATTTGCTTTAGTGGGGAATTAAAGGACATGTCCTGATCAAGATGACTCCAAGATTCTTCACAGTGGTCTGGAGGCACAGGGTGTGATGCCATCCAGGTAACTATATCTTTGGAAATGCGTCACGGAGGTGCTTGGGTCCGAGCGCAATAACTTCAGTTTTATCTGAGTTTAAACTTAGAAAATTACAGGTCATCCAGTGTTAATATCCTGAAGGCACGTTTGAAGTTTAGCTAACTGTAGTTTCATCCGGCTTGATTGATAGATATACACTGAGTATCATCTGCATAACAATGAAGTTTATGGAGTGTTTCTATAATACTGCCTAAGGAAGCATATATAAAGTGAAACAGGATTGGACCGAGCACAGATCCTTGTGGGACTCCTGACTAACCTTGGCGTGCACAGAGGATTCACGTTAACATGAAAAACTGAGATCGATCTGATAAATAAGACTTTAACCAGCTTAGAGCAGTCCCTTTAATGCCAATTAAATGTTCACATCTGTAATAGAGAGATAATGGTCAATGGTATCAATGCAGCACTAAGATCTAATAAAAACAAGTACAGAGATAGACACTTTGTCTGATGCAATTAGGAGGTCATTAGTAATTTCACAAGTGCTGTCTCTGTGCTATGATGAACTCTAAATCCGGACTGAAAATCTCAAATAAGCGTTGCTATGCAGAAAGTAGCACAGCTGTTTGGCGACTGCTTTCTCCAAGAATCTAGAGAGAATGGAAGGTTAGTATAGGTCTATAGTGGCTAAAAATCTGGATCAAAGGTTGGCTTTTTCAGAGAGGTTTAATTACGCAACTTAAAGGTGCTGTGGTACATAGCCTGTAATAAAGACAAATTGGGTAATCCAGTAGCGAAGTGTTGACTAATGGTAAAACTTCTTTAAGTAGCTAGTCGGGATGGGATCCAAGAGGCAGGTTGATGGCTAGATGAGAAATTAATGAATTAAATTGATAAAGATCAAGTGAAGCAAAGCAGTCTAAACATGTATTGGTTTTAAGCGTTTCTAAGGTCTGAGTTTAGAGATAAGCCAGTTAAAGGCAGGTCTTGGTGAATTTTCGCTTCAATAGTTATAATGTTATCATTGAAGAACCTCATAAAGCGTTACTACTAAGAGCTAGGGGATACTTGGCTTCAGTAGAGGTGGTGACCTTCTGTAGCTGGCTACAGTGCTGAAAAGAAACCGGGGTTTGTTTATTTCCTCTATCAATGACGAGTAGTACGCTGCCTCGGCATTACGGAGGGCCTTCCTATACGTTTTAAGACTATCTTGCCAGATTAAACGAGAATTTTCCAGTTGGTGGAGCGCCAGATCTTCTCAAGTTTCGCGATATTTGCTTTAATTTGCGAGTTTCAGGGTTATACCATGGAGTAACCGTCTTTGTTTATATCTTCTTTTTTAGAGGGGCAACAGAGTCGAGAGTCATTCATAGCGAGCCTGCTGCACTATCAACGAAATGATCGATTTGGGAGGGGACTAATAGCATAGGAGTCCTCCGTTATTTGTGATTTGGTAATTAATTAAACCTAACGGAATCGCATCCCTAAATTAGCTACAGCACTATCAGTAGACATCTTGTATAGGATTGTTTGCTAAGGGGCGGTAGGTCCGCAGTATAAACTCAAAAGTAATCAAACAGTGGTCAGATAAAAAAGGCATGTCTGTGGGAACACTATTAAATGTCAATTTCAACACCCTATACCAGAACAAGACGAGGTGTGATTAAAATAAAGTAAACCCTGAATGCTAATAAATGGTATAATTTAATCTTTAGCCCATTCCGTCTATTTTAAGTTTATCCTATTCATCTATAAAATCAACAGTAACTAATAATAAATCTGGCCTTGTCTGGCTCTGCCTTCCTGTTCCTCACTTGGAGCGTATACCCACCCTAAAGCATGTCTTGAGGTGGCTGCTGATACTTTTCACAAAGGTGATATATAATCTTATTCCCATATCTATCAGTCATCCTTCCTCATGTCTCACTTAGGGCCAGGTGATATTATAATGATTTTCACAATCTCGCCATCCTTCTCGCCAAGAGAAAAACCTTGGGCCTGGCACATCCAGTTCTCGGGCATCAGCTGATTCATGTTGTTCCCGGCGTTGCTGCCCTCGGATAAGGGGAAGCACATCATTCTGCTCCTGTCAAACTTTCTTCTCGCATGTCAGATGCCCCAATCGGCTGTTATTTGTGCGCTTTGGCATCTCAATTCGCCATTTGCTTAGTTTTGTAAGCAAATTCCTTCTTTTACAACTTTCAGTCCAATGCCGCTGCCATATCCCTCTTTCCACTTAGCATTGTCTAAGGTAAATTAAATGTTCATCTGCACATCATAATGTTTATTACATCCTTAACTAACAGTGGTGTGGCATGGCTCATGCTAGGAAATTAAGTTAATTGTGTAACTTAGGTTCGGGAGAAGGGCCACGCCTAAGACACAACATCTAATAAGCAGAAAGACCTACATATACCGGGCGGCAGCCAGGCTCGTGTCTCTGATTGCTTGACCCACTCTCCTGCCCTGTCCATCCTTTCATCCATCTCCCCCTCATCCCTTCCTGTTGCACATCTCTCTCATGTCCATATAGGTATTGTTGGGGGGGGTCTGCAAACTATTTGGGCGGAAAAAACTGTCTGAGACAGAACCCCCACTCTGAGTCTCCTATCATACATCTCTCAGACCAGCCATCAGGAAAACATCCCACATCATTTTATCTGTCTGCCAGTCATAATGTTCATTAAATCTTTAACACATGGTTGTGGCGTGGTCCATGCTAGTGAATAGTTTAGAGTGAGAATGTACTCTGATGGTGTACACCCGACACCGTCAGTCTCAAAGTAGATTATTGGAAAACATTATTTCTTACTGTTGCGTTACTGTTGTTACAGTGCAGTTAATCTTTAATATTGCTATATCAAGAATCATATTTAGTTTTACATTAGACAATGTAAACTACCAGCTTAACGTGAAGGTTTGAGATGCACAGTACCACATACTGGTCATCTCCTCAACACCATAAGTTGTCGCAGATCAAATTTAAAATCCACAAAAGCACAATCATCAACTTTTGAGCATGAAACATTTTCGTCATTGACCTGTTCTCACATGAAAAGAATGAAAATGTTCTGCAAAACAAAGTGTCTCAAAGTCTCTCGTTAGAAGAAAAAAGTCTCCATTAAGTGAAAAACAATGATCTTATCAAGCTTAAATCTGGCAAATCCTCTATGTTTGAGCAAACGAGAAGGCCTAGGCGATATTCTGTCCCAAAAAACAAGTGACAAGATGCACATCAACTTTACAGTCCAAATCAACTGTGGTTCTTCAGCAATTATCTCCACCATTTGCTAGGTCATTGAGCTTAAAGTTTCACGGCTACAGTCAAAATTTTTGAAAGGCGTTGATTCCCTGTGAAATGCTAAAGACATCTGATTTTTTTTAGACAACAACTTTGTGTATTTTTTGAAATTTTGATTTTGCTCCCGAAAAAAACAAAGGCTTGGCTTCATATCTCATTGTCCAAACATGAAGAATTGGACCTATTTTCAAATGGACTGGGAATAAAGAGTCATGAAATTATGTTCAGGAATCATTTTGCGATGTGGATGAAGTCTTTGAAAAGTTGATGATGAACATGAGACGCTTCAGACATTGTCATGCCATCAGTAACGACTGGAGTAAATATGTTCATAATTTGCAAAAAGAAGCAGAGAAAGAGTCTCCAGTGTGCATTTCCCTCTTGTACAACATCTCCAAAAAACCGGTTATATTGTGGATCAAGCAAATGTCTGAATGGCATTAAGACCAATGCCATTTCCAGTCTGCTATGTTGATTCTGGTTGGTCGGTTGTTTTGCTCAACAAAAGCCATAATGTATGAAAGTATCGGTTACAAAACTGTCTTGTATGTAGGTGTTGTCGGAGGTAACCAAAAAGCAAACTTTAGTTCAAATTGCCCCAACTTCTTCCAGCATGTTGTGCATGATGTCTACAGCAATAGTTGTCAGGACAATGGAAGTATTGCAGATCTTGAGTTAACACGTCAGCTTCACCCAAATGTCGATGCCAGTGTAGATCTGCCAGGAGGGCATTGCGATGTGAGCATAGAGTGCTTTATTGTGAATTCTTGTTATTCTTGTTGCAAAGGGCCAACGAGACTGATGCCGCCCTGTAGTGAAAAGAGGCCGCTTCATGGGTAACGCTCACCTAGCTAGCGTGACATATTTAATTTCAAATTAAAACTTGTAACGTTAGATAGACTGGACCAATACATTAGTTTCAGGAAAAAAACAAACAAGTGTGTCTAGGGTAAGAAGACATGACTGCAGAAAAAACTTGGTCGCAATATTTCAGGTACAAAAATAAGTAGGTATAGGCTGAGGCATCAGTCTCTAAGGCAGCCGGAACCTGACACTAGAGGAGAGGTTTTGATCGTTAACGTTAATCGTTTTACGGAATTTAGACATTTAGAATTTGGAGAAGTAGTTTACCAGATTCAATGAGTGGTTGTGTAATGTACACTTTCTCAAAAGGTCTCAACTGTGAGTCTGTACCTGACTAAGGAGGCAAATGTGGCCTGTTGTCCGGGAGCATCTGGCGTGTTCAGCTCATTCGACTACTGCAAGAGGTATATGAGGTTCACGGTGAGGAACGCCTCACCATCTTCAACTAACGTTAGGAACGGGCAATCGTTTCGCATTAATGCAAATCCACCTACATGCGAGTTCAACTGTTCAGCCTCCCCAGAGCAGTCTCTAAAACATTTCAAAGGTAATGGTATCCTAAATGGGTGTTAATAACAGTGACATGATTTAATATATTTAAAATTTACTAATTAGGGGACAGGTCAGGATATGAAATAAATAAAATGAATTGTAATTTGTTACAAAACACCAAAGGTAGTTAACATTTAGTGAATATCAACTACAGTAATTGCTTTGTCTCCATTGTAGCTATTGGTAATAACATTTATAGTAATGTCATATTTCATTTACATTATGAACATTCATTTTCCCCCTGACTCTGAAGTGGATAATTGTTATGTTGATAACAAAATACATGACAACGACTGTGTGTCATATCAGATATTTAGTATTTTATTCCAGATCACTGTACCTGGCTGAGGTCGTTGGTGGGAGGTTGATTCCGCAGAAATGATGGTGGTCAGGTTTTTGGAAGTGAGGATAATCTTCAGGGGATCATGGGAAAAGTACAAGATGCCACTGGAAGCTATGACCCTATGATACTGATGATGCTCAGGGTAATGCTATTTTGGGTCTGAACGGCAACACAGAGGGTGACATTAGTTCTCGAGATTAGATGCATCATACAATTATCATGGTTTGAACCATCCAACCTAAATTGTAGTGTTTTTCTGGTCGCAATCCTATTCCAAAAAGGTCACATACTGGAAACAGAAGCTGAAAGATTCTCGCTGGGCAAGAACGGGAATTCCAGGGTTTGCAGGGTAAAAAAGGAGCGGACTGAGGTAATCAATAGGACACAGTATTATTGGGGACTTTCTTTTTTACGGTCCCCCGGGTTAGTATAGTCCCTACATACATTCTCATCTCTGTGTTCAGCTGGGGTTGTAACTCTGTGCTGACAGCCCCAACCGACTAGCGTTAGCTTAGCACGAATCCTGGAGGTGGTAACCAGTCCATCTAGCCGTACTGCCTCACATAAGTGACAAAAAAAATCTGGTGGATACAGTGAATGAGCTAAGTCCCAACGTTCGACATGGTTCTTAACCTGTGTTGTCCTTGGGTGAAATTGAACAGATCAAAGTTATATAAAAACTGGGATGTCTTTAACCAAATTTCCCAAAAAATAAACATGGTGATTATACGTTGTACTTTAAATGATTACTTTCCATTTAATATTTGGGTGTTTTGTTTTGTCGTTAAAGCATTGTCAATTCTTTTTGAAAGGGTTTCACCAAACGTATCCGTAGTAAACTTTGACATGACACATCTTGATCCACTCAACATCTTCTGATCTTAAATTAGTCAAAAATAAGGTAATACTTCTGCCAGTTAATCAAAAAACTATGTAATAATTTGATCTAAATGAGGTTTGTTGGACACATGAATTTCAAGAATATAAGTGAAACGTCTAACATTTAAACCAGCTGGGTTGTTGTTTAACACGCCGCAAAAACAAGGAAAAGAACAAAAAACTAAATCAGAAAAAAAAGTGACAAAAAAACATGAGAAAAGCACAAAAAAATTGTGGTCATTTTCAATTTGAAGGAAGGACAGTTCATGGTTAAACGGAGGGGAAGACGACACAAGGGTGCACACACATCATATAATCTTTACTGTACAAACGTTTGAAAGCAGTTGTGTTTAAATCTAACGTACACTTACTTTCATTTTGTACTAGTGCGATAGGTAAAAAAAAAATGCTGTAAATCAACCGTGGCCCACCCTACAGTACCACTTCTCTAAAGGACTTCTATGATGTTCGGGCCAGAGATTCTTTGGCTCTTTTCTTTTGTCAACTTGTTTTATTGATAAACATAATCTGAGAAGAATCGTGAGTCAATCCCATCCCCAGCGTTTGTGTTGGTGTGGTAGAACAAGTGGTTGTTTTGAACAGAATACACTAGTAGATGCATGACCTTCGTAGCTGACCTGCTTGTGCAGCTCACATCCGTAATAAAAACCCTTGCTTTTGTCATCAAGTTGTGTTCTTTCCCTTTTATATATTGTTTAAAACAAAAGGGTAGGACTTCCACACACACAGGTACCAAAAAGCGCAATAACCACAACCAACTACATATTATAACTTTTTAAAGATGATGGGCGCAGGTATTGAGGGAGGTCAAATGAGAAATAGAAGAGTAGTACGGCAGCATAACAGATACCACTACAAACAATCAGAGAGCTCACCACCCTGGTGGCCACTCAGGAGAGTCATCCTGAACATCCACAGCCTACAGACCTATAAGCAAGGGTTTCTGCGTTGTTTGTGATGCGTAGTAGGCAATAGATATTGTTCCACATGAAAGATAATTGGAATCCATTTCATTTTGTGTGGACAGAATTTGAGATTTACCAATACAAAATTCTTTTGACAATCTAAGATCAGCTGTCTCATCACACAACAAGTAACTGATCTAGTGATGCAAACTTTTGTAAATGGAGCCCGGGTGTGAGATGCGGTTATGAAAGGATGTACTGGTTACAGTGACGTTTTTTAAACACTAAGTTGTAACTTGATCATGTAAAAGAATACAACCGTATCATCCAATATATCCAAGACAAACTTGGAGGACACGGGATAATAGGTTGAGGAAAGACAAGTATTTCGTTTTTTGTACAGTTAACGACGGGTTGGACTTTTGTCAGCCGAGTTGTCAGCCTGTGTGGCGAAGCTTTTGTGTGTGCGAGGTTAATTCACATTTGGAACAGTTTCTTTGGTAGAGAGAATCAAAGATTCAGAGAGAACACAGGCTCATCACCCATACTTCAGGTGTTAATGGTTCGGGTGTGTTTGTCGGACAGGGCAGTTTCTGTTCTAAATCCCTTTTTGAGAAGTTATTAGATTTGTCATCTCTAACTTGTCTCAATTCAGTATATTGGTCAGAAGTTCTGTGTGGGTGTCAAGATGTATGGGTGATCTTATGTTTTTGTGAGTACAATGTGACTACTGTGCTGTATGGTACGATTTACTGATTTAAACAGTTTGTTTGCATGTTGAACACCCATCGGTGACCAGCTATCAGCTATTGTGTTCATTATTTACAGGTGTGTGGAGTTCAACAGAGCAATTGTTTGCAGTCACGATGCGGCTGAGTTGTGTTAGAGATAGAGCAATGTTCTTGGGGTGTGAGCAAAGTACACTTGTTAACCGCTCTAGGTAGAACAATTGAAAATGTTAAATATTTTTCTGCAAACTCATTCTCGGACTGCAAGTTGGCCGTTAGATAAAAAGTGATCACTCCAAAAAGTAGAATGGGTTGTCAGTGAAGCATCAAGACGTTCTCGTAAGGTCATGCTACTTCAACTGAAATGAAGGGGCCCACAAGCTCCTGGGTTATTTCTTGGGGGGAATCCCGCCCCAAAATATTAAAACCAGGAGCCATTGTATATTACTGTAAAAAAAAAAGAAACTATGTTAGTATTAAAATCTGTGAAGTCTGTTGTAATTTTTAAATCTTTGCAACCACTGGTTTATAATACCTGGACTCGTGGGCTTCCATGACTCAAACCATTTTTGGTGAGACCAATCTGGCACAACGGCCCAGTCAGGTGGACACACAGTATCTCACACACGTGGTCTTCAGATGTCTAGATCCTCCTGATCCACACAACTGCAGAAAGGGCTCTGTTCAGTAGATAATGACACGAGTGTGCCTCTCAGGCCGAGACTCGTTAACTAATGGTTCAAAATTGCCGCATCGATTCGCATTAGTCAACTTGTTCTGGGGGTTTTAAAGAACAATAAAGCGTAGTTAAGTCTCCATGCGTTAAAATACTGGTATTTGCAAGAAAGAAATCCATATTACCAACCTCTCATAGTCAGTTTACTTACATACTATATGTAACCTAACTGGGACATGCAATGACGCTGGTGTAGAAAATTTTGTGTTTACACGAGTCTGATTGAAGAACTTTTCTCCAAAAAGGTCATCAAGTAACTACATATAATGTTTGGTAAAACTCCTTGAAATGTGGTTCCTTAGGAGTAGTTTAGTGTGAAGTGTAACCACATTTAAAAAAGAAAAGCGCTCTTGGCCAAAGTTACAAGCTATGTTTAACCTAATAAATTTAGAATTGCTGTTGAAGCAAACTCAAATGTAAATCATACAATCATGCATACAGTACAAGTGGAGTGTGCTGAAGCAACCACAGCAACCATGGAACACTTACCCTGTGGATGAAAAGTCTGGAATAAAGGTCTTCTCTCGGATTGTGGCGATGAGAATAGACAGCAGTTTCTGCCATAAAGAGGGTTCAAATAAAAATCCCTTTTATGATGTAACCGCACCTCGTTACACGCATGCCTATTGGATGGAAGGTGGGTTTCAATTGTGCAAACCTTTCAGCTGCAATTATCCAATCACTTATTCACACACACAATACGGCCATAAAATGTGTATGTACAGCATGATCATTCAGACATTTGACTAAAGCACTAGCAATGTGTGTGCACATATTGTTTTAAACTATTAAGGGATAGTCTAATTATTTGGGAGCATTATTGTTAATTTGTTTAAATTATGTTGCAGACTCTTTTATCTCACATTTCTGAAGGCATCATTTAATTTTATGGTGGGTTAAGGTAAAGGACTAGGGAAAAAGGTGTGATTGAAACTATGCTCGTACGTAAAGCAAGCCTGGTAAAACCAAAAAGGACTGCGCTTATGTCATCTCATGGTTAGTACGAATCCCAAAAGTCACAGACCCGTTTATTACATCATCACATGCATGTTGATAAATAGTGATTAAAATGCCAACAAACAGTCTTGACAGAAATCAATAACCTTTAGTGCCCGCAAAGAACATTGGCCTGTTACCTCGAAAACCATGCTTCTAACTGGCAAGGTTGTTTTTTCATAGGTATTGTAGAATAACAAAACAAACCTTTGTGGGCGAAGCCTCAATGGTAAAACCCATGGGGACCCCAAAACCAAGCAAGTTTTTCATTTGGGCAAAAAACCCTTGACCATGACCGTGACCCATGTAGTCAACTTGATATTGTATGGGGTGAGATGCAGGGCACCCTAAAAGAGAGGAACACCAATACACTATGATACATATATATGTGTATGTGATTTATAAAACTAAATACACACAATTAAAACAAACACTGAAAACAAACACATGTAAATTCCAAAGTTTGAGCATAGAAAATATTACGCTGAGACTGTACCAAACCTGACGCTTGTTCATGGGGAGGTTGATGTATACAGTAGGTTCGAGCATGGATCCAATAATGTTCAGCGGCATCACCCTCTCATGGCGAGAACCCCTTTAAACAATCCTTCTTCCAGTGGGTCCCGTCTAGAAAATAACATAACCATGTATTCATATTCCACATCTATTAGCTGATACGGTTATCGTGAAAATAGACAAGCAGTCTGCATGTGGGTGTTCTTGGGATGGGATTTAGAGTGTGTTATGTATATGTTTATGATTTATGGTGAGACCACTCTTTTTTCAATCCTCTCTCCATCTGCTGTCTCTCATACAACTCCCACACCACACAACACACAAAACAACGCACACAACACACACACAACACACACACCACACACACACAAAAATCAGTAGCCAAAAAGAAAATATAGCAGGTTTCATACCTCGGTGAGGCTTTTGCCACCACAAATCCTTAAGGTGAGTTCTGGAGTCCCCATCAACCTTGAGCCATTTTTAGTGCCAAAATCTCCTCACAATTTCTTGCAGAAAAGCTTTGGAAATTGCTTTATAACCCTTTCCAGACTGATAGATCTCAATTACTTTCTTTATCAATTGTTCTTGAATTTTTTTGGGTCTCGGCATGATGTGTAGCTTTTAAGGATCTTCTGGTGGACCTTATAGATAAATGTTCATTTCAATATGAAACATATTATCACACAATTTTAAAAACAATAAACATTTTTTAAGAAATTATTCATTGTAAAATTATTCCGGTTACAAGAGCTAGAATAGTAAAACAGCAGTCGTTTTCATATCTGAACATACAAATTGAGCCGTTTAGGGCCCGATGACACAGCCAAAGCATTTGACCCGGTGAGAGAAGGCAGTTTTGAATAGGCACTGCAATACTTATGTAATAGGACACCAAAATTATTCAAAATGAATAAGCCAAACAACACCGTAGGTGGGACTCTGTGAACAGATTTAGATCATATCTGCCTGTTCTTAAGCAGTCGCATAAAAAAACAACAAACAATCAGGATGAAATTTCATGTGATAGTGTGCCTGTTCATTCAATTGATTCCAGATGTGTCTTTAAAGAATAAGACATTTACAAATATTTTATAAAACCGTTCTAATAAAACAGACGTTAGCCAGTGATGTAATTTGGCTTTAATTAGATTATGAGGACACTCAGTTTTTCAACACAATTTTGATTGTAAAGAGCAGCCTTACCGAGCTCTCTGGGAACGTGAGTTTTTGATTGCTGGGGACTGTTCTTGAACGGTTAGGTTAGGTTTGGGCTAAGAAAGATTGGTTTAAAGTTCGGGAGAACTTTAGTTTTCGGTACGTTGACGTTTCCCTATATGGCAACATTTAGAGAAACGCCCCCTAAGTTCTTTGTTTTACATCCCCTAACCTTTAAAAACCTTAAAACCATTATACTAATGTTCATTGAATATAAGTGTCGTGCATGAGATTTCATAACAGTGATTATAAGCAATGTTATGTAAATCTTTCAGGCAATACACAAAGGAGCACTTGGATAACAGGTCTAGTTTTTTCAGTACTCCCACCCACTGTGTTCTGGAATCAAAATGCTCTAACCCCCCCCCCCGTAACAAAAACGTTACGTTACGTTTACGTCTAAAGTGTGACGAAGACATACGCAGATCTAGCTAAAATACAGGGATTGTAATTTAAAACTAATTAGCTAAGAGCGCAAACGTTGTCGATAGCCATCATCGAGAAAGACTGAAACTGTACATTTCCGTCAAAACGTCAAATTAAAATCGTACAAGATCCTCCAGTAGTTGACTCGACAGAACTAGGGCGTTAACCCAACCACCCTACACATTAATGTGACCATGTCACTGGGGTAACTCGGCACAAAAGACAGTTGTAATAGGTGTGGTTTTAAGCCGGTTATGGTAGAACGTGAGCGCAATATTGGTATTCCAAGAAACGTATATATCTTACTTCGGGAGGTTTCAGGAAATTGACACAGTACAGTAGCTAGCTAGCTAGCTAAGTAGTTTATGTCTCATTAGCTAGCGTAGTAACGTTGCCGGTGGAAAAGCAAGCTAAATTTTACCACTCTATGCGGAACAAACACTACGCTTTCAGTAGCGTACACTGTAAATCATAAATACATCACGAGAACTAAATAAACGACTCAAATTGGTAGCTCTCTAACTGAACAACTGGTTGTGGAAACCTTTCCTCCTCCTTAGTTGTTGATGTGAGATCTGGAGTCCCGCAAACACCGTGGGGAAAACCAACCTGATTGGCTAGAAACAAGTGGTCACAAGAAATGAAAAACCAATGGGACTGAGGGTACATTGAGCGAGGGGTTTTTGTCATGGACCACTTTGACAAAAGTATATGGACAATGTGCATCCATGCCGTGTAGGTAAAATGCTAAGCGAATGTGACACCAGGGATCGAGGAGAAACACTAAAACACTGGTATGACAACAACGCAACTATTGCCAGAATTTTTGTCACCATGATGCTATCTGAGGTGGGTGTCATTTTTTAAACCACAACAAAACCCAACTAAAAAAATTTAGATCGTTTGGATATACAGGAAAAAGGAACACATATTTGGAGGCTTCCCAGATAACCACAAACAAAAGTAAGCAACTGGTCCCACTGCATGAACATTTTTGATGCTCAAGCTTTCTGAAATGATCGGGCCAATGTAAGCTGGTTACAGATTTCCTGATTCAACCTAAAATAGAGCATGGTTGGTTTAGAGATCTTCTGCTGTGAGATTTTTATTTTTTTTTTTTGTTTTTTTTTTTTGATTTTTTTATTTTTTGATTTTTTGACTTTCTTTTTTTTTTTTTTTTGTAATCTTTTGTTTTTTTTTTTTTTTTTTTTTTTTGATTATTTTTTTTTTTTTTTTTGTTTTTTGACAAACATGCCCCAACCAAAAAAAATATGCATGAAATAGCCACAGTCATGGATTTATAGGGATCTAGCATCTTCTGCTTAAGCTAAAAAGTACTGCTGGAAGCAAAGCAGCAGGATCACATGCGCAATGACAAACTTTACTTTAGCAAGATCAGAAACAAGGCCACACAAGCAGAGTGAGCAGGCAGTTTAACTTTGTGGGTATTTTGGAACCACTGTTAAATAGAAAACTAAAAAAAACTTGAAACAAATCCGGTCCGTACCACAGGGTGTGAACTAGGTGGGAGCTAGGGGAAGCGGGGCTCCTTAAATAAGACGGATGAAAATGTGATTTGTGAAAATTTTGCGGTGGGTCTCTAAAAATATGACACTAGATAGTTTCCATCCACACGTTTTTATCCAAACTAAGTGAGATGAATGATAAGGATGTGGAAACAGTAAAAGCGATGGAATTCATGAAATATCGACTCGAGAATACATTCGGTTCATCGGAATTTTATCGTGATTGAATACGGCTTTGGGATAAAACGGTGATGGAAAGGTTATGCAGAATCAGAAGCAGAATACCTTTATTGATCCCCGAAGGAAAACTCCGTTGTACAGTTGCTCAGATATTAGAAATATAAAATAAGAAATAAAGAAATATATAAGGAGAGTGGAAATTTACGTTCAAAGGAATATTATGATACAGATTACATAAGTAACATAATTAAGTTGTTGCAATGGTGCAAAATAATAATACTAATAAGAATAATCTTAGCAGTGCGTATTCAAACATTACAAGGCCAGTGTATTGCACAAAACAGATAATAATGCTCCAGTTGCAACCCCTCTAAGTGTCTGTGTGTCAGACAACTCAGAGGAGAGTTTAAAGTTGGATGGCCACAGGAAGGAATGACTTCCTTGTGGCCTCTGTGGTTGGTGCATTTTGGGAGAAGGCTAGTCTATCACGGAAAGTGCTCTTGTGATGTGAGCAGCAAGCCATGAGGTGCGGTATTTGCAGAATACAATAATAATTGCAAATATGAAGCTTTTCTGCAAAACGGGGTCCCTCACCTTGTGGATACGATTTGTAATCAAACACATGTGTACAACACCCCCCCGCAGGCTTAGTCAGTACACCTTTGCCGAGTCAAAGCCAGTACAACACCAAGACTAGTAGCGGGCTGAGTCAAGGTGCAACCCCCCAAATATTTAATAATTGTTTAAAATATTAAAGAACTTTGGCCCTTTCTGCATCAATATGGTTGGAAAATTGTTGCAGAAAAATGAATTGACATGCCTCAAAATTGCAAATTTTGTAAAAACTGGGATCTCAACCCGCCTACTGTGGACCAAAGTTATGGTCACGGCAGACAACACTCTTGAATGATTGGAACTTGGGGTATGTTGTGAGTATATACCTTGCTTGATTATGTGTGATTAGTGCCCTGCTGCCAATAGAATAAAATAGATCAAATTACAGAATCCTGAATAAACTTGACATCTGCTTGAAGGTATGTTCAGATCCATCAAACATCCTATGACTCCCCTTAGTTAAAATATTCAAAGGTCCTGTGGTTTTAACGCACAAATTGTTAAAGCAAGGTAAATTAAGCATCCACAGCCCATGCCATTAATTCCAAAAAGTAGTGTAAAAACTAGTGGTAACAAATTGGAATGGTGGCTAAAAGGTGTAACACATGATTTGGTGATAATACGTTTGCTTTATAAAAAGGGCTTTAAAATTTTGACCCAGGGAGGACAAGTCACGGTCGACGGGGCAAACGAACAGGGGTAATACATATTGTTAAGTCGCACAGTGCATGGACTGAGTTACCCTAGCAGGAGCTTAGAAGTAATTGTAAACCTTCTTCCAATGGTTTGCAGGATGAGATGAGGAGCAGTCTATCTTGCCCTGTGTTCGTGTGTTGGGGAGGGCATTGGTCACGAAACTACAGTAGTAATTAAGAACTCAGCCTGCTTTGCCAGCCATATAAAACTCTGCTTTCAACTGCTTCCCTAGGTGGCGCTGTTCGTCAGAACCCGCACCCAAACCTCCAACACTCACTGTGTCAAGGATTACAAGCAAGACGAGACTCACATATAGGTTTGGTTTTTGCTATCCTCCTGCATGCAGCCTCATTTGGATAACACGGCAAACAAAGAAAACTGGTGTTTTCTGGAAATAGGGAAGTATTTCGTTGCAATGTCAATCAAGTGGATTTAAAAACATTTTTAGAATTCTTGCCACATTAAAGCGTGATTTATGAAGCTTATGAGCGAAGTGGAACACAAAGGATATACTACATTTCCCCATACTACTTCAGGTTCTCCTTCTCCTAAACAAACATGGAATTCAAGGAGAGGGTTCTTTTACTGATACCGCTTTCCCACGTAGTCGAAAGCACCGGCAGACACTTTTCTTGCTCTCACTATGACTCTAGAGTCACACTCGCTGCAAAGCTAACAAAGTCCTCTATCACGTCGCCATCTCTAACACACACTCCCCACACCGGCCGACGCACCACACCAACGCACATGATAAAACAATCTAGGCCACGTACGTAGGCTACGCAAAAGCCTAGGTTTACGTTTGAATTAATTTTTAGGCTGTAATTAAGCCATATTTACTCTTTTAAGGCTACTGTAAAAAGGAAGCCTGTTTACGCCAATTTCTTCCAGCCTAGGTGAGGAACGCATCTCCCGGGGTTTTCACTCAGGTAATATGGACCATTCGATTCAGGCGTTGAAAATAAGGGCTTAAATGTCCTATAAGCTGTATTTTAATCTTTAGAGGCTGTTAAATTAAAGCAATATTTTAACATTTTTAAGGCTACTCTAAAAAGGAGTTCCTCCGGTTAAGGCAGAGGCATTCCACCTTCAGAGGGATGAGAACACAGTGGTGTCAAGTGGGTAAAATCGGAACAATATGATATAGGGTGTAAAATTAAGGATTAAAGTCAAATTAAAGCTATATTTGACATCTTTTTCAGCTGTTATTTAAAAGCCATTATTTTAACTTTTTTAAGGCTCCTCTTATAAACGAAATCCTCCTGTAAGCCAGATTCCTTTTTTCCCCCCAAACCCTCGAAGTGATAGAATTCATTTTTTAATCAATTAATTTTATTTATAGTATCACTCATAACAAGAGTTCTCTTGAGACATTTAAGAGTGTAGGTCTAGACCACACTATTATTTATAAAGTAGAGAAAGTCCCAACAATCTAGTAATTCACCCAAGAGCAAGCATAGTGTGACAGGGCAAGGAAAAATCTCACTTTTAGGGAAGAAACTTGGCCGAACTAGGCTCTGGTAGGTGGTGTTTGACGGGATTGCCGGTTGGGGGTGTTGATGAACAGTGCAATAAACCGTCCAATAAATTAAGGAAAACAGGGACCAAAACAATGTTAGTAGTAGTAGTCAGTCATAGCAGGGGATACAGGACGTTACAGTATGTAGGAGGAACAGCAGGGCATGGTGGCGATAGCAGACACGGCCAGGGTTCAGTCATGTAGAAAGAAGAGGTTGGACAAGAAAGGCCAGAGAAGGAAACCAAATAAGAGAGTGAAGAAGGAGACGTCAAGATGATGGGAAGTGAAGACGAGGAGGACCAATGAGGACAAGGACATGGAAACGTTTGTGTTCAAAGACGGCCCAAATCGATGGTTCCTCGAAAAACGTCTCATCCCTGGTGTCCTCATCGCCACACACAAAAAGAAGAGAAGACAAGGACCAAGAATACCAAGAAGAACAAGGACAAGAAAACTAAGAAGACAAAAAGGCAGAAGAAGGGCACAGACCGGTGCGTGCTTACTTACTATGCTAAACAGAGCCCGTAATCACGAGTAGCCGCACACCGCGTTCGCAACATAGTCTCCGCGTTCGAGTCCATTGGTCCCACGGCCAATGCAGACATGGTCGTTGGGCCTGACAAGAACCTCGAAGGTTAGGAAAGCGGCGAAGCTTAGTTGTGTTGAAAAGCGTTGGGACGCCACGGACCTGCATGCCTACCTCAGGTGCTGATCTCGCGGGCGTACAGGTCCCGCAATGAGGCTTTGGGAGCCTGTGGAGAACTAAGCTCGTGGGAAACGCAGCTGCAGAAGGAAGACGGCGATGGCCCCTTGCCACGTTCCTCCACATCCTCGAATGTGTCCGCCCTGCAATGCCTTGTCTCGAGAGCTCAGACCCTAGTAGATGGGAGGCAAGCTCAACAGGAGGAGGAGTTCCTTGGATAAATTGGCAAGTCGCTGTGACTCCGCTCAAAGGAGACCGGCAACGTCTCACTCGCACGAAAGCGGTCTTCCGCGAGACTTGTCAAATCTGTGATAACATAAGGATGGATAAGTAGGAAAGGTTTGATCCAAAGTACATTTTTTTCTATGCATGAGGTCCATTTTTTTCAGACCAGCCCAAAAAAAAGAGTGAAATGAGCTTTAAATTGTACATTTTCAAAGCCTTTAATTTGAGAATCCTACGTGAGAATGGTCCGATTTTACCTTAGTTGGGGACGGCGGGGGCTGGGGCCTATCACTCTGAGACAAATGAGTCCTAAGCAGGAGTTATTTTTATTTCTTTTATCACCTAAAGAAAAAAGAGTTTAAAACATTTTAGTGCATATCCTAATTCTCTAATCAAGCACCTGCTTGCATCTTAATTTAGTGACTTATTAAGCCATGATATTAAGAGGGGTTTTAAGCCCAAAACAGTTCATTTCATCACTGCTTGGCCATGTTTTCTTTTAGAATACTGTCAGGAACATTTAAGGTATTTCTATAAAAGAATTTCTCTTCTGATAAAAAAAGTAACTACAATCAGTTATGGGAATCTGAAATTTATGATGCCAGGCAGAGGAAAACACTAAACCGGGCCAATATTCAGACAAAGTTATTATATAAATTAATATAAATACAAATTTTGGGGGGGAGAGAGGCTAATTCAGTAAAGGAGCACAGATCCAAATGGTTTTGGCTCTACTGTATTGTTCGCTTACCCGAATGGAGCTGCTTTTATCATTGTCTTAAGTGCAGCAGTTAAACGTGAAATAATCACAAACAAAACAGGCTAGAACCAAGAACAGTTAAGGAGGTCAGACGAAGTTAGTATCAGGGCGTCCATTTTCTCACGAACAAAAAAGGTCTTTAAAACCAAAACCATACCTAAGTGCTACTTTACTGTACTTATGGAGGCTGTATATTTGTATTGATGAGCAGTTCCCTCTTCTAATCAGTGTTAGTTCATGCATTCGCTCTTAGCATAATGTAACTGCAGTGGATATCGCAGGAGAACGGAGATTAAAAGAAAAAGTTTTCAAGTAAATCTCTGGAACGGGTTAAGGCAAGTTATATATCAGTGAGCAGCAATGCTTAACAGAGAAGCAGCACCAAAATGGATGACTACTGTCTGCAGAGAAACACCAACAAAATAGAATGCTAAAAAATATTAGTTTTCTTTTTTGGGGGTTAAGAATCATGGTCATTAACCCCCTTCGACTGGCTGCTCTCTGTCTTCAAAGCTCTCTGTTGCGAGAGCCGCAGGATGACAGCCCTTCTGCTGCTCTTGTATTGGATAAACTATTGGTGTCCACGCTCACGTTGTCTCCAGAAAAAAAACGCAACCATCAAGTTTGTGATATGTGAGTAAGAAAGTATGTAACGTAAGAGTGTATGTGAGGCAAAACACTCAACACATATGGTTGGAGCGCCAGAGTAACCGACTCAAATTACCAAGATATACGTCAAACTCACAACAACGAAAAAATCATACAAAAAAATGTTAAATCTAAACATAAAGAGTTCTATGACAAATATTCTTCATTTCAAAGGTAGATCTTTTAAGGACATGCTGGAGGAACACAGGAGGCAGTAGTGATGATGGCAAGAATGTTCTGCCCCAACAGATGTATAGTATGAAGAAATAACTCGGAACTGGTTCCCTGGGCCCTATTACTTTTACCTTTGTCACAAGACTATTTTTCTTCTTCTACAAAGCTTTCTTAGAAATAACAGCGGGGGTAGGACACTTACAAGGCTGTAAAGCTAAGCAGATGTTGAGTATTTAAATTCAATTCAATTGAATATAGCGCCAACAACAAACAGTTATCTCACAGCGCTTTTCATAAAAGAGCAGGTCTAGACGTATCTGTGATGTTATTTACAGGAAACCAACCAATTTACACATTTGGTGCAACAATATATTTAAAATAGGAACACAATTATCTGCAGTAGCAGATTACAATCATAGTATGGGGTTTCCATACCTATTTGCTGGATTGGCTGGACTTGGTTGTGACATAGGTACGGTTCAATCCATGCACAGGGCAGGGATTGAATCTCCATTATAACAGGATATGCTGTGAAGGTGTCTTAAGGAATGTGTGGTCTGGAGGTTTAAAAACAGCGGGCTGACAAACCAAGTGGCAGTAAAATGTGGATAAACACATTTATTATTTTAAAAAATTCCTAAATAAATCAGAGGAGAACGGGGATCGTGACGTTGGTTGGTGCACGGTCAGCGAGAGTCACTGCAACCACTTGAGAGCGTTGGACCGGATCCGGAGAGGTCTGTCTTGGGTCTGTGACAATGGTTACATGCTGACCCTAAACATTTTGTCAGCTTGTTCACAATCTTAGCGTGGAATAGGTAATGCACTAAACGCAATGTACAGTAATGTAGGCGAGGGGGAAATGTTTCATTTTTGCTAGCACTTAGTTGTAAAAACCAAATAGTGTCAAATTTTAAATTTAGGGGGACCTCGATAAGCAGCTAGATGAAAGCAGCCAGGATACAAAATTAAAAGGATTCGTTGCTGGAGTCACGTGATCGCAGCTCAACCGAGATGGCGCCTAAGTATATTCCTGGCCCAATTTTGCCGAATAGTTATTAGTACTGCTTACACCCTCTGACATTCTCTCACTTGTGGCGTAGAGGTCATTGAAAGCAGATGTCAGACAAGAATCAAAACCCACGCGGTGTTACGGATGACATGACAGAGGCATTACTGGAGAACAGAAAAGCTACCTCGAATCAACGTTTTTTCAGATTTCACGAGTGGGGCGTTACAACGGTGAGAAGCTACACTGCTATCCAAACAGCTAGCATCTATGATGAAAGCCTTGCCTCTATCAAATCTGAGGTGGGGACAATCTAAAAACTCGTGGAAGCAACTCAGGTATCTTGACAGCCATTGCCAGCTTTTCAAGAAGATGAGCTTGTCGGTGAAGTAGCCAGATAGGGGGACAGAAACCAAAGAGCAAACATAGGCATCGTGGGCTGGGAAGAGGGACTAGATGGTGCTAATGCTATTCAGTATCTCTTAGCGTGCCCTGGCCTTAGTGGTCCTGAAATCCCTCGGTTCTACAGTGATGCGCCCAAAGAAAAAACACCACTTACTAACCGCAGGTCAGTGTCAACATCGTCCGCTACAAACCAGGCAGCAATCTACAATGGGGCGGAAATCTCCGATCATGTTGGGGGGAAGAAGAAAGCTTTAGTTTTCCCCAGACTGCAGCTTACTCAGGTGAATGGCGCAAGCAGTTCATCAACCATGGACTCACACGAAGTCAAGGGTCGGATTCCTCCACTACCCGGCAACACTGAGATCAAGGATGGCTCCAGTAAGATCTTTCACTTCTGCTAAGGGTGTGAAGGACCACGGGTAGGGCGCTCACCATCCTCTTGTGGCTGGGAGACAGATGGCTTTGGATTTGTCACGGAGGAGCGATGTGAAGAAGATCAGATTAAAACAACTCCTGATGAACATGGACTCCTGGGTTTGTCTTAATGTCTTGAGTGCCTAGTTTTTGCATGTACGATTTGATACAGAGGACTGTTTTGAATGGATATCTGTCCTGTTTAAAAATAGCCTACGCTCCCTAGGTTAGTTAGGACACTACTAGGTTCCAATGCTGCTTGCCATTTTGTGCGTTTTTTCCTTGTTTTTGTAGACAAGAAAGCGTTATTTTAACGTCAATTGTGCAATCACAGTTGCAACGTTAAGTAAACATGGGTGCTGTTCCTTTCCTTTTACAGTTAAGCTAAATTTACCAGACAAAATGGGGATAAAGCACAAAAGGACTAAAACTAATAGTAATTTAAAGAGCGGTAGGACATTGGATCGGGACGGGGAAGGATAACTCTGGGAGTTGGAACGGTTGTCGCAATGCTGCTTTTCTCACTCCGTGACACAGCTCATGGCATCTGAGTGTCGCAAATATTGGGTCATATACATATTAGTTACAGCATTAGTAACACCACATTGCAAAGTAGACAACAATGGCTTATGTGGGCGAGACCGAGGCATGAGGGAACCTGGAGCAGAGGAACCACTCTCTTCGACAAAACACGCGGGAAGGGAAGTCCGGCTTGCATTTGTGAACCAGTCTGTAAGTAGCGCAAATTAATGACCAAAAAACAAGGCCCACTGGCCTGACGAGAGTCTTCGCAGAGCGGATGTAATGAGGTTCTTATGATCAGTCCACACCAGAAAAGTCGTTTATGCGCCTCCAAGCCGTTGTCTCTATTCCTTGAAAGAGTTCCCCAGCCAGCAGCTCCTGGTCCAAGATCATGTTTTCCAGCAGTGGACTAAACGTGAGACAGGAAAGGCTGAAACTCCACATCTGAGGCGTCCACCCTACACCACCAGTGTTGGGCAAGATTACGTCCAAAATCAACTACTTATCGATATAGTTACTGTCATTGAGCGTAATAAATTATATTAAAATATTACGTCTATTACTGACTTGTAATGCGTTACATAACTTGTGCATTAAGTTTGAGGTACTTTCACCAGAATAACACTGGAAGTTGACTGGCAGATAGGTCTGGGAATTTAACACCGGATCAATAAAAGTTCCTTTTTGCAACTTTCATCCATCAGTTATGATATTAATAATAGTTTGTAAAGGGACTGTATATGGAAAAATACAAAATAAAGATAAAATAGAAAGTAAAAACGTACAATAGGCAATGTAGGGGGGAGAAAAACAAAAGACTCAATTAAAATAAACCTACGGTGTATTCAAGTATGGCATTGTGGAAAATATTGGTTTAAAGCGCTGAAGGAAATTCTTTTCGGGAACGTCACAGGAAGTGCTTTAATTTTGAGGCAGCCTACAGGGAAGTGTCTACCCGTGCTTGCTTTGAGAAGAAAACGAACGATAGATGCAAAACATGTTGTCACGTTAAGTTGTTAGTTTTAGTTTGTAAAATGCAACATGTGAACAATGGTCCACAGTTAAGGACACGGTCGTCATCAAAGCCAGTCCACTACAGGCATCCAAACTTAGTCTCCACAACTGATAAAATTACATTGATATTTACGGTATAAAACCAAACAAATTCGCGACCATGGTTCTGTCTCTGTCGGCGATTGACACCATGCTGGCCGCGCGATGTACCAACCTGTTGGAAATTATGTGTCTGTACTGCCGGTCTGGCTCTGACCACGGGAAAGAGACGGGACACTGCTCAACGCAGCGTCATAAATCCCGGAAAATTGTACCCACTCGCAAATGAATCTGTCTTGCAGTTCATTCTCACATTGAATCCAGCTGACAGGAGGAAATAACATCACATGTTTGTTTTTTGTCCTATGAGAAAATGTTTTGCAATTTGGTTACTCCAACACTGTCTACACCAAATGCCAGACTAAGTGTACGTTGCGTGAGGATGGGGGGCTGTGTAAAACGTCCTCAACCATCGAGAACGGCCACTCAGCCTCAGGTGTCAGAAAAAAAAGGTCTATTCTAGTGGAGGTAAGAACGGAAGGGAAGCACTGGCTGTAGTTCTAATGAAGACAAACCCCAAAAACCTTGTAGTTCCTCTGTTCTCCAGTATGACTGTCTTTTCCACATGACAGAATAGCTCCTTATTTAAAACTACATTAATGGAGGAGGTAGGCCACATTGCTGATACTTTTCACCTGACAGGAATGAGCTACTTATTATAAAACTACATCATGGAAGAGGTAGCACATTATGCTACATCTTTTCACTTCTGGCATATTGAGCTACCTGATTCAAAAAATGTATGGAGGGAGGTAGCACATTCTGATACTTTTCCACCTGACGGAGCTCCCCGACAGTACTTATTTATAGAGGTAGCATGTTAAAGTTCAGGGAATTGTGGCCCCAAAGTAGAGATAAGGCAGGCGAGTTGCGTTGAGAATTAATACCAAAAAAGGCAGGAATTCCAACCAACAACGGCATCCAAAAAGCGTAGGCAAAACAACCCAAGAGTCCAAAGGAAGCAGACAAAAATGAATGTCCAAAAAATGGACAAAAACAAAGAACAGGACGTAGCAAATAACATAGTTTGATATTGTTGGCCTCATTCAGGATGGGAACATTGGATATTCACATACTAATGAAACACAACCAGCCACGAGCGGTTGCTTGCTTTTTCACAGGCAGGAAACCCTGCCGATTTTTGGCAAACTGGGTCAATGAAGGTCCATCTTTCTTATGGAAGATAGTCGATAAAATCTGTAAAATACACATAATGGCTTTCTGTAGCAAAATAAAACAGGGTTCTGCATAGGTGTTTTCATGAACACATTAGGACAAGTCACATGGGAACGCACATGAGATGAATGGTGAATCCCTTCAGATGCTTTGGCTTTGGCGCATTTGGAAAGTAGGAGCGACAACCCTTCTAAAGATTGGATTCATATTGATAGTTGCTTATTGGGTCTGTCCGAGACTCTACACCCTAAGAGAGAATCATACTCAGCGACCAAAGGCCACAGAATCAAGGTTGTATGATTTTTCAATTTAGGAAACCTGCGCGATTTTGCAAACTGGTTTCAATAAACAGGTAATCTTTCTGTGATGAAAGCTTAAAAACTCACTCCATCTACTTTCCCGCAGAAAAAATGAAACAGGGTTCGGACAATAAGTGTTGTTCATATGAAAACGTTTAGATACGTTCACATTAGCAAGAGCAGTGGACTACATTCTGAATTCATTTATAGCTGCTTCAGTTCAACGTCCTGAGATTTGCCCGGTTGGCTCACGGTCAAACTGTAGTATAGATATATATATATTTTAATAAGATATAATATATATATAATATATAATTTGCGCATCCAGCTCTTCCCCCTCCCCCCAGGGGCTAGATCGACCACAAACATGGTTCACATCAAAACCTGCTATGGCCTCTGGTGAAAAGGCAACCTCTGACGCAGGACAGTGAGGCGATGGTCGGAGGAGGCCTATGAGCCACTGTCAGGAATTTTTGAGGTGGACAGACTGAGGGATGCACTCTGTGAGCACAGGAGAGGAATAGATGGGCTGACTGAGTGTGCATCTCAGATTACATAAATCTGTGTGGAATGCACTGTCCCAGCAAGGACTGTTTCAGTGTACCCAAACAACAAACCGTGGTACCAAGGCAATCAAGAAAACATCTGAATGCGAAGAGGAGGCTTTCAGAAGCGGGGAATAGGGAGGAGGTGAGGGCCATCAGGGGGACCTGAAGGGAAGCTCAGGGAAGGCTAAGGACGAAGTACAGGAGGAAGATGGAGAGGTAAACTCAAGCAGACAACAGAGGGAGGTCTGGAGCGGGATGATGAGGACCAGTCACTGGCTTCAGCCAGCTGGGGCAGCAGAGGAGTTGAAGGCAGCTGGACAGGGCCAACGAACGCAATCTGTTCTTTAACCAGATTGATTACTCCTGTCCTGCCCATCCCCCCATTAACACAACTGCTGTTCACCTCCAACCCCACTACTTCCCCCTCGCTCCCCCCCCTCACTTGTCCCTGTGTCTCTTCAGGAGAGCCATACCTCCCCCTCCTCTAGCCCTCCGGGGTTACACCTCTCTCCAGACGGACATCCCCCTCCCCCTACCCCACCTGTGACCTCTGGGTGCATCACTGCTGACCAGGTGGACGACGCTGACCAGACTCACTCTATAAGGCTGCAAGGCCTGATGGTATCCATCCTGGGGTGCTCAACGCCTGTGCCCTCTCAGCTATGTGGAGTCTTTCACAATGTCCTGTCAACCTGAGCCTTAGTCTCAAAAGGGTCACCATGCTGTGGAAGACATCTTGCCTCGTTCCGTGCTCAAAGACGCCACGTACCAGTGACGCAGGACACAGACCCGTGCACACTGACCTCCCACATTATGAGACCCTGGAGAGACGGTTCTGGAACAGCTGCGGCAAGGGGAGACATCTCCGGACCCCCTCCAGTTCGCCTACCAGCCACGGTGGGGAGGTTGCTTTTGAGGACGGCCTCATCTGCCGCTCAACCGCATCTACGCCCACTGGACAGGCCGGCAAGCACGTTTGAGGCATGTTTTTTGACTTCCAGTGCTTTCAACACCACAGGCCGGAAACCTCTGGGTAGAAGCTGACAGCGCTGAAGGTGGATCCCCCCTCGTGTCTGGATGGGTGAATACCTGACTGGCAGGACCACGTATGTGCCCGGCAACACTGTTATAAGACAGGAGTGGGCAGCAACACAGGGGCCCGCAGGGGACTGTCCTTCTATCCCTTCTCTTCACATCTACACCACAGACGTCAACTGCCACACACCAGAGTCCTGCCATCTTCAGAAGTTTTCTATGACTGGCTGTGTTTGGATGATCAGCGGAGGGGGACGGGATGAGTACGAGCGTGGTGGGGGACTTTGTCAAATGGGTGAGCAGAACCAAGCTACAGCTCATGTGACAAAGAACAAGGAGATGGTGGTGGATCTAAGGAGAGCCAAGCAGCAGTGAGCCCTGTTTCATCAGGGGGTCAGTGTGGGACTATCGTGGAGGACTAAAAATCCTGGGACGGTAGGGGAACTTGGACAATAAACTGGACTGGGCCAAGAATCTCAAGACCTCTCAGGAAGGGCCAAAGCTTCTCTATTTTCTGAGGAGGCTGAGGTCCTTCAACATTGCAGGACAAGGCTGAAGTGTTATGAGTCGGTGGTGGCAGTGCTATCCTCTTTGCTGTTGGCATGCTGGGGCGGTCGAAGGAGAGGGTAGCGGACGCCAAACAGACTCAACAACACTGATTCGCAAGGCCGTGACGCCGTGGGGGTGGATCTGGACGCTCTGTAGGGGGTGTCAGATAGGAGGATGCTGTCAAAACTACATGCATCTTGGACAATGTCTCGCACCCACGCCTGGCTTGTTGCTCAATCACAGGAAGCACTTTTCGTGACCGATCATTCTCCCAAAATGCACTAACAGAGCGCCACGGAAGTATTCTGCTGTGGCCATAAAACTTTTTAACTATCCCTTAAGTGGTACACACACAACAACCACACACACACAACACCCACACACACCACACCCACACACCAACACACACACACACACCACTAGAGAGGTTGTGAAACGGGGACAATATTATCTGTATTATTGTTTTGTGCAATACACTGGCCCCCTGCATTGTGCAATCTCAAATACCACAAATTATTTGATTATGATTATTATGTCAACTTTTCACCATTCCAAAATCCGTAAGTAGTGAATTATGTAAATATGTATAATAACATTCATGGATGTAAATTACGTACGGAATCCAATCCTTATATCTTGAGTTTCTTGTAGTTCTAACTATTTATAATATTGTGCAACTACCAACACAGAGTTTCCCTTCGGGGAGCAGAAAGTATTTCTGATTCTGATTCTGATTCTGATATTATGTTATCAATTCATGATTTAATTCCATTTCAAAACTGCTTCCGATAGATTCCGTTGTTTGGGGCGTGTCCAGGAGATAAGTGGGGACCTCGTGCACCATACTAAGTGAGAATCATCGAACCAAGGCTGTTTGTTTATAAAAATGTAGGGTACCTGCTCGGATTTGGCCCTTGTTGTCAATGCCAGGTTATTTTGTTGTGGAAAAGATGTGTGTCAGATGAAAGGGTAAAAATCGGTTCATATGTTTTTCTGTGGCAAAATGAAACCACTGTGTGTTTTGGTTGTTAAAAAAAAACTACACCAGGTCACCTTGAAGTAATTATTTTGGGACCATGAATCTACAAAGAATGTTGGACACAAAGAGTGGTTACTCTGGCTTCGCTGTGTTCTAACACCACACTTGTATTTGTGTGGTAAAACTTGGATCAGAAGTGTAAGTTCAAATGAAATGGAGATTTGGTTGGAGGGGTTATAAAAGAGAAAAAAAAACAGCAATCAAGTTAACTTCTGTAATAGCATTATATCCCAATGAGTTAAAGGCCAACACAGACGATCATTCTCTTGGCTCTGACCAGTGTTTGTGTGTATGTATATGTGCTGATACATTTGATGGTCTCAATCCGGGATCTTAAAGCTTCTGGAATCTGTTTTTGCTTCCAGCCAGTAGATTGACACTTATGCCTCCAAGTGGCCATCTGCTTCCTTATTTCATCAGACTGAATCACATCTGCTATAAGGCCTTTAAAATCAATAAATTGTTAAAGAGAGCCATCTGTGTTGAGCCCAAGGCCCTTCGTGTTTTGGAGAGATGGATGCTGCTTGGAAAGCTTGTTATCAGCCTCTCATATCATAAGATTTTAAGTCATGTGTTTGCGGTATGCCGTATGCAACAACACCAGTGGGTTCTGCCAAAATCCATTTTCCAATATGATATAACGAAGGCCTCTAATCGCGGTCTCCTTCACATCTCCGTTACTGTGGGCCTTGGGTAGACTGGGTAAGCCGCCACCTCGTAGGCGATTGGATTGGCCCTGCAGGCAAAGGTCGAAACCTGCAAGTTTTAATTCTCCTGCTTCAGTTCACAATGTTTGCGGGAAACAATTACAAACTGCGCTTATCTACTTGGTGCGCTATTGGTGGGTTTAACATGATGACGAGAATCGGACCCAAGCAGCTTCTGTTTGCATTCAAACATAGCAGCGCAGGAAACACCGTTGGAGCCGAGTCGCTTCTACAGTACCAGGACGTTGGTTCTGTTGGTTGTAGGACTATCCAATTGCATACAGGTCTTTTGAATATATACATAATGGATATGCATTAGAACATTACGAGCAGGACTCCCCAGAGAAACTAACGGCTCACTCTCAATCTATGAGCTTGGTCTGGTGATAGCCAGAAGAGGCCGGGCTCTATGCACCGCCAAAGTAAAGAGAACGCATGAAAATATACACAAACACAAGCAATTCAATCAATCACAACAGAATTTATCTCATTGCGCTTTTCATAAAAGAGCAGGTCTAGACCGTTACCTGTGATGTTATTTACAGAAACCAACAATTCCCTAGGCAGAGGCAAGGAAAAAACTTCATTTTAAGAGCAAGGAAACCTCGAGCAGAACCATGATAAACGAGACAGAGAAGAGAGAGGGAGATAGAGCATTGTCCAGCGAGAGGTGAGCAAGAACAGGGAGGCGCAGGCGAAGAAACATCTTTACCCAAACTGGACAACCCAACAAAACAAATCGAATTGATGACACCCGCGCAGCATTTACAAAAAGGGATACAAATGGATAAGCACAACACTGCAATGGTTTTCAAAAGCACCAAAAAACTGATGCATGTTGCTGATGTCGCAGTTTATAATATAGATAAATACACGTATGTAGATAAAAGAGGGAAATAAAGAGGTCTATGACATGTTACAAAGCCAAATCCAACCAGGGACCAAGGGTTTATATTCCCTTATTATTCACTGTCCTATGTCAAAAAAGGTTGAAATGCCACAAAAAAAAAGGGATCAGTGATTGGTACAAGGGGAAACATGGACAAATCACCATAGGGCGTGCCCCTGATGACTGGTCCTCCACCATTGGGGGATGGCCTCCCTGCGGGGGAGTCATAAAGCTGGGTTTATTTGCATGAGGCTGGTCTCACTTCCCTCAGGGCAGAATGGCAACATGCGGCACCCCAACTAGTTTTGTTTTGGTTTCATTGTGTTTAATTTACCCCCTGGTTCATGTTAAATGTATAGGTGGCTTTACCCTTTTCATAGACTCCAAGCACGATCCCACTGACTGATTACTGCAGCACACACATAGTTTAGTGTAGTTGTAGTAATAAATTTCCCTTGTTCATGTAACTCATGTCTGGGTTCACTATTGTTATGCTCTAAACGAGCTGGGCCACTAAATTCCGAAAATCAGCCTTGTGCAGCGATCTAACCTGAATTTCTAGTAGCGAAAGACATGCTAAATAGAAAATACCATAAACTATTTACTGTGAACAACAATACTATAAATTACTGGCATTCACAAGTCCTGGAGGTTTACCATAAACTAGACATGTTGGGGATATAAGTACTGAGCTCCTTATGTATATAATCCTCAGGAAAGCAATAAGGTCAAGGGCAAATTTCTGTCGACCCTGTTGTCTTACCGTGACAGCTCGGGCTGACGATGCGGTGTCAAGAGGCTGATCAGTGCTCCAACAGCCTCCCTCCCATGCACGTGGCCTTTCCTTCATTAACATGTAAATCTGCAACGCTCTAGTGTGATAAGCCCCGTCTTCTCAAACGCGAGTGAAAGAGGATGATCAGCGCATCCCAGCAAAAATGGCAAACACCTTTAATGTGTAGCATCAGTGAAATGGAGAGGAGCAAGCAGAGTGAAATCGCGTCGCGTATGTATATGCTACCTGTTCCTGTGCATAGGAAATGTCACATTCTTTTTGAAAAACCCCTACAGAAAGATGTGAATGCTTTGCTACATAAGGGATGCTTCCTTTAGTGATGGAAGATATTGAAAGGGTTATGATTCATTCACAGCTAGGGCGTGCTTTGGAGTGCCCTGCACATGCTGGTTGGAAGAGATCTATTTGTGTTAAGATTTGTATTAAAAACAGATTTCTCCATGGTTGTTACATATGATCCGAGGATTTTATTTAGTTGCAGTAGGATATAGGATGTGAACATTGTCGCTCCTATGGCAGCCGAGATGAGCTCTATGTCGGAGCCAGTAAGAAATTTCAAGCTTCCACAAGGGTCCAGTAGTGGCTGACCTCTCTCCTGTCCCATCAGTTGGACCCAAACTCGCACCCCCCCCTGCCGAAAACGTACCTCATAGTCAAAGGTGGAGTCCACTGGCAAGAAGAGTGTTTAAAGATTTATGTTAGATGTCTTTCTAAAATACTATACTATGTAATATATTGTTTTTAGTTGTGTTTATGTTATCTAAATGTTTTCAACAAAGGTCATACCCACATTTTGTTCAAGTGTCATTTTTGTTCACCTGTAAATGCCGTCATATGTCCTTTTAACCTCGAGATGCTCTAACAAAGATGTATTTGAGAACTGATTTAGGTGTAATCATTTGAGTCACAGAAATGATACTCAGTAACAGTCGTACATGTGTTCTGCCACACAAACATTATACGTTCATAATAAGGTGTATTTAAGTAATGGAACCACCACCAGACCGTTCAAGTTCGCCAAACCACCCTCCCTCCATCGGCAAAGTGAATTCTAGACCAGCTTCGGAATAAAAGCACAACAGATCTCTTCCCCCCCGAAGATGAAAAAAATCCAAGAAGAGACGCTGACACGTGAAAATATCTTGATATTGTGGTTTAGCTGGCTTTGCTAGCTTGCTTGCTCCGTAGACCCCCACAATGAAATCTGAAATAAGTATGTGGAAACCACTCGGCTATTTCATTCGACACGACTCTGAATTAACAATACTAAAAGAAATGCAAAAAAATGCAAACATTTGTGATGCATTTTTGTGATTTAAAAAAAAAATTGATTTGTGAATTAAATTGGTTCACTCCCTGGGGAAATAAACAATGCAATTTTCTTTAAAAGTCATTTTGATAACTTTGACAAGAATAGCAAGTGGATAGACAGTGCGACCTTTGGGGTGGTGAAGACTCACAAAGGATGAAGCTATTGTAGGGCTGTTTTAGCCTAAAGTTCGCAAACCCAAGCCATAGCTACTGGCAGCGGCTGGCTGGTACTTAAGGGAAAGGTTGAGGAGATGCAGATGACTGTGTCATCCCCAGAGGGCCCGACGTTAAACCCACCGGTAATTTTCAGCTGGAGATTTGTTACAGACGGGGTGACAATCGCACGGATCCCTCTTTAACATAGCTAGGCCGCAGCGCCGTTGCAACCAGAAACAAACCGTCAAGTCAGCCTTCCTTGTACGCCCCCCATGTCAAGATGACAAAAAGATGGCGCTGGCCATAGAGCCAAACAAGTCTTCAAAAAAGTCCACACGTCAAGGGTGACGTCACTGCGCTTGGCCACTTATTTATCCGTTACGGATGCTCTCAAAAGACTTGAACGGACCCATGCAGATTAATCCTATTAATCAATAATGGAACTCAGAACTATATAATATACATTTAATGATACAATGTTTTGTGGAATATATAAATATGTAACAGGAGCCTCTAAATTCTGTGACCACTGTGACTGGAATTTATCCAAAGCCCGAAGATCTATTTCACCATGAGGCCAAAGAGCGCATAATCAAAAGAAAGAGATTTTTTTTCCCCCACATCTGAATTATCAGGCGAATCGACCCTACCCACAGAAGAAGCGCTATCCTATATCTCTCTGATATAACGGAAACGTGTTGGAAATCAAGCTGTGTGTATTTAAACTTTTAAAGTGCCGCGCTTGAAAGTCGGAATTTCTGTTGATAGCATGGTAATTGATGTTCTGTCAGCTATCTCCAAAAGTACTCTCTCTGCTCACTCTCCCAACCTCTGTCCCTAATATCTGTCTCTCTTTTATTCCCCCTCTCTCTGGCTACTTATCCCTCTCTGTCTGTGCTCGCCACTCATCAGCCATCCGGGGCCTGATGCTCATTAACAGTAGTGATGGCAGCATGAAGAAGAAGGTGAGTTAACTCTGTCAAGAGCCTTGACGAACCACGCTCATGCTTGCTTGCGTGCTTACTCGTTTTATGCTAGCTCCCGCCGGCTGACTGTCTAAAGTTATGCCGGCAGTGGCCATGCAACGCAGGGTTAATGACCCTTTAAAGGACGAGTTTTGACATGGAGCTTGCTGTCATGTACATCAGACCTCGAACAAAATGCAGTCAGTCTCGGGGTTAACTGGTTGGTGGCTACGCTGTCTGCAGACAGGTAGATCTAACCTTGTCGTAATCACAAAGTGACAGGTCCACCAACCCGGACAGTTCCGTGTCACATTGATAGGTAAAAAACTGATGAAGGTGATCCAGGCGGACAAAGGTAAGCATCCTACTCAGGTTTCCAAGAACCAATGTAGGCAACAATGCTCACCCTCCAAAAGACAGCCCCACATGAACCCTCAGGCTCCACTAGAGCAATGAGGAGAATGGATGCGGAAGTAAGTGTCAGCTGCTCTGGGCATATGAAACGCAGGTGCGCAGAGAGTAACCCACGGACTGCGAGTTTTGCTTTTTTTCCCCATCTGGCGGTCACGCCAGATACCTGTACAAGTTGGTCAGGATTGAAGAAGATGTGGAAATCCCCCCATGAGGATAAATGTCTCCTTTGTCACTGAAAACACGATAATCAGATCATTAGAACAAACCTCAATTATTTTCTAAGCTCTATGCTGAGGCATGTTGACAAAAGAGGTGTACAGCCCCGAACTGGGGTCATCAGTGAGGCGGGCTCCCTTTGGCAGCTATAACTCATGTCTATGATCCAAAATCAAGCCATTAAACTTGAAAACAAAGATTGGAAACTACTACCCATTTTGGACGTTGACAGGCAATAGCTTAAAGCTCTCTCGGCAAATCAGTTTGGAGGGATGCAAACATACAATACCAATATGGAAAAGCGAACCGTAGACAATTTACCGTAAAAAGAGGCATCTGAAAAAAACTACGCTGTCAATCATCTCCACATGTGCGCCAGCTGCATACAAACCACTGACCATAGTTGCTTCAGATCCGACTTGATTTGCATAAAATGAGAAACCTGAAAACTATATTTTATTGATTCCAGTGACATTCCACATGATAACAGACTAATATTTTGTTGATCCGAAAGTGCTGTGGTTCAATGGCATTCTTTAAAGCAAGCAAGCAGAATGTCATGGGTGCTGACGCTAAACTCCCGCACAGAGTGCTGCAAAGTAGTCATGCTATGAGAAAAGAATGGAAAAGATCTCGATATTAACGTGCAGAGATCGGAAGAAAGTTACATAGTACTCAAAAATCCACCAAATGTTAAAATTCCAAAAAAAAGAACCCCGAAGGGAAACGGACAACACATGCATCGGCGGAATACCGCGGCATCGAAACCATCCCGCAAGTGGACCGTCAAGGACTAGACTACTTCAACTGAATACCCAATTAAGTGAAAACATTTAGGCTTCATCTTATTTGTTTAATTGATAGAGAACAGGACTTTTCTTTCAATGAAACCCACGTGTACGCGTAATTACGGAGTTATTCTTTAAAGCCCACGTTGCCGGCTTCAGTGAAATGTTAAACAATTAATTACATTGCTTTTTTAAGGTAGTTAAGAGTCAACATGTGTGTCGCCAGGTCTGCCTTATACCAATGTATCGACAAGAGCAAGCTTGAGTGTGTCCCAGAGGGCGATTCAGAAATGATCCAAGCTCTGACCATTATTAGCTATAAATAAAAGGCCGGAGATTTCTGTAGACAACCCCCCAGCCCCTCCCTGCATTAGTGATGGATCACAAACACTCTTGTATATCTATGACAAACTAAGTGATCTTTTTGTAAGATCAAAAGAAAAGCTAAACATTCTTATTATATCAATTGTTTCTTTATATAGAAACAGTTGAATAGGCATAGTTAAAACTTGAAACAAGGTGTTGTTTTTGACGTGATGGGCAACCAATTTAGTTCAGCTGGGAAAATATTGAAAAACACAACATACACATTGGCGTTTCACATGAAATAAACAGCCCACGTGGTAGGAATCATGGGGGGGCAGCGTAATATCGGGACTTGGCCGCTTGATGTAGCCAGCCTCCTACTCT
This sequence comes from Etheostoma spectabile, assembly GCF_008692095.1. Classification (NCBI taxonomy): domain Eukaryota; kingdom Metazoa; phylum Chordata; class Actinopteri; order Perciformes; family Percidae; genus Etheostoma; species Etheostoma spectabile. Next base: position 29,333,736 of record NC_045738.1, on the reverse strand, counting down.
GACATCTCTCACATACACATGCATCAATATGCAAATTGTACAAAAATATGTGCACCACAGTATGTATAAATACATAATGTGTAAATTGCTGTTTTACCTGTTACTTGCATTGCACGTGAAATGTTTATTTTGATTTCGGCTCTTAAATTTAGTGTGTAAATGTCCAAATCCAATGTGAGTTCCAAAATATTTTCACATGTGAAATGTGTTTATGCATGTTGTGATAAATATTGTTGATTGATGAATCCCTTACTTTACGTGAGGAAAAAGTCACATTGGCAACTGAAGCTAACACTTACAAAGAAGCAAGAAGATGGAAAATTGAAGTTCATGTGGTGATAGTATCAATTGCCTCAAGACCAAGACTGTCTCATTATAGCTTTCGTTTGCCTGTGTGGTTTTAACAACTTTAATCCTTAACGATCTGATTTAGTATGGCATCAAGTAGGATAAACCTTCTGTCAAAAAGCCAATTAGTAGAGTTTCCTCCCAGCAATCCGTCCCTGATGCTGTTAAAAGCCAGAGTGCAAGTTGTCAGGCAAACTCCCCGTGGGAAGCTGGAACAGGGAAGAGAAGCAGTGATGGCATGGCTTGAATCCGGAATAGAAGGATGCATTTTGCTCATCGGAAAGTTCGTAACTAATTTTTTAATGAAGTTGGTAAAAAGGCCGTCAATGCTTTCATTTTCTCAAACAGAGAGAAACTTACCCCCAAACACTGTAAATGTCTTGCAGCAAGATATTAACATAAAATTCAGGTGGGAAATCACAAGCCGGGATGCTCACGAGAAGATGAGGACACGGACTGATATAATTCATTACGTCTCTAAGTCACCGCGAAGATCATCAGGAAAAGGATCTTAAGTACACAGTGGGGTGTAAGTGGAAAGTAGGAAGTAAACTGATAGAGTGAACTAGTGGGTATATCAAAAGATAATGCAAGTTGAAAGAATGTAAATTACTTTGCGTATAGCAGATTAAGTTAAAATGAAATAAATCAAGATAAATTCTTCATTTGGTGGTTATAAACTGAAACGACGCAACAGGTAGGAGACTACATTTACACTGATACATTTTGTTTTGACGCCCAGTTTTGAGCAAAAAAAGCTGGAAAGAATCTCCGTTAAACCTCACATGCAAAAAAAAACATATCTCAGCAAATTCTAGTATACTGGGCATGCCGTCCGGAGGCAAAAAGGATGGCAAGCATGTATACTCTGCCGGTTGCGGTAGTTCCATGGAATGTTAGTAACTTGTCAGAGAAGAGACAGTGTGACCTAATCAGAGTGGCCAAAATATTGCCTCTGTGTTGGTTGCCCAAGGCCTCACGCAGCTTCCACCAAAAATGGGTCAGTGTTTTTTTGAACTTTTCTTGGTTAGGGGCTCTGAAATGCAGCTAATGTGGACTGGAGGTTGTAAAAGTGTTTTAATAAAACCAAAACGCAGCAACGTAAATGTAGCCTCAGAGGATAACCTTGAATTTGGTACAGACATTTATGGTCCCACCTGGGGCGCCTCCCTAGGGAGGTGTCCAGGGCAGTCCCGCGGAGGAGGCCCTCGGGGAAGACCAGGATAGGGAGAGCTTATATCTCAACCTGGCCTGGGAAACGCCTCAGGATCACCCAGTCGGGGAGCTGGTTGAGGTGGCTGGGTAGCAGGAAGTTTGGTGGTCCCCTGCTGGAGCTGCTGCCCCCGCGATCCCAACATGATAAGCGGACGAAGAAGGGAGAAGGAGTGATCGGCATGATGGTTCCCCAACAAGCATCTTAAAGGTGCAAGAGAAGCAACGCTGTGCAAAGATTTTGAATTTGAACTCAATCCCAGATTCATGGACAGCATTGCCATAGTGACCACTGAAACACTTCTGCAGTATCTCTGAAGACTAATGGACAAATAAAACAGCATTTAGGGTTAGCCCGGGTTTGGTCAAGGTTAGCAAATGATAATATATAATCTATAAAGTATATATCATATAATATGCAAACTATAGTGGCGTACGGTGTCTTGAGTTTAGTGAGAATTAAAGCCCACTCCCTGTGTATGTGGTAATTTGAGTTTCGCAGTTCTCCTGTTGCACGGACCAACTGTCAGTTTGTTAATTAAGTTATAAGTTAATGGGATATGGGGACCAAAAGCAGAGATAGGCAAGCAGGCAGGAGAATGTTGAATACAAGGCTTATAACAATAGGTCCAACCAATTACTGGGATTCCAAAATGCAAAAAAAACAAAAAGGGGAAAAAATTAAGTCCAAAATCCAAAAAGTGAAATCCCCAACGGACCTAAGAAAAGTAGGGGAGGAAAACAAACTGAAAAACACCACAGGAAACCAGAGGACAAAACCAAACACTAGAACGCACAAAAAAAAAAAAACTTGCAATGATTGACAAACAGACAAGGGGAACACAAGACCTAAATACAGAGGGTAACAAAGTAAAGAAGAGGCCGGTGTGACACAAGGGCTGGGAAACACAGGAAGTAAAATAAAAGCAAGACAAGCACAGAAAACCAGACTAGCAAAAGATAAACAGGAACAGAACACCCAGGACACTCAAAAGGACCACAACAAAAGAAACCACAACTAGCTACAAGCCACGGAGCGCCACCAGGGACTAACACATACAAGATCCAAAAAATAACACAATCACAAGGATGAAAAAATATACATACACCATGATGTATACACATGATCCCAAGAAACTATATTATTTGCATAATGTGTATACAACCCTTTATCTTTCTTACTATTCAAATACGTGTATATAGTTGCTCTCACGAAACTGTGCACCACATTCCCCCCCTCTTTTTTTTTATTCTCTGCACGACTTATATTTATATTTTTATATTCTGTGGTTGGACACTGTAAAGGGGTTGCTTAAATCTCGTTGCACAGAGACGTGCACTTGCATCTAATGACAATAAAAGGCAATAAAAGGCTATTCTTTGCTTTCTATTCGATATATAGATTTCCGGATTATAATTGCATTTTGGGATTTGTATTAGATATGTTTTAGGCTTTGATCGATAAAAAACTTTATTTTTTCCATCTGCCCATGGCTGCTGCTCCCGTATTCAATTGTATGGCGGAGGGACTTTTGCAGTTCCAGAAAACACATACCTATGACCCTTTGTTTCTACGTGTCGGCTGCTGGACCAATTGCGGTTAACAAATTCCTATGACCGCGTTCCGTAACCTTCAGCTGTCTAATCAGCACAGGTTACACCGATAGTCGAACCTCGGATTGAAGGAGGAACAATGCGGATCCGTCATGGCCGTGGAACAACGGATCAGAGCTCACTCTAGCAAATCTGGAGGGGCGCCGGGGAGTATGCCAAACAATCTACATGTGTTTTGGGGATCTGGAGAGGCGTTATGACGGGTCCCCCGGGAGAAAGGCAATGGTGGGAGGTGCTGCGGTGAGGTGGGGGGAGGGGTCCCTTCTCAGGCAATGCCAATCTCTGTATGACCAAAGCGAGCGCTGGGTCAGGGTTATGGGCAGTAAAGTCAGACGCGTTACAGGTGAGGTTGGCCTCAGCCAGGGGCTGGCTTGTCACCAATCTGTTGTAATATTTATGGACAGGATATGAGGAGTTTAGTAGGGGCGGGGAGGGGTTGCCGTTTCGGTGGGCCGGGGATCTCATCGTGCTTTTTGCAGATGATGGGTCCTGGATGGGTCATTGGTCTGTGACATTCACCACTCACTGGACGGTTTGCAGCAGAGTGTTTAGAGGCGGGGATGAGGATCTCTATATCTGAGGCAATGGTTGCAGCAGGAAACGATGCGTGCTTTCTTCGGGTAGGGAACGAGTCATTACCCAAGTGAAGGGGTATGTTTTAGTACTTGGTGTCTTGTTCGCGAGTGAGGGGACCTGGGAGCGTGAGATTGGCGGAGACATCGGAGCCGCGGGGTGCGGTGGGAGTATTACATCGTTTATGCACCGTTTGTGACGAAAAGAGAGCTGAGCCAAAGGCAAAGCTCCGATTACAGGGCAATTTTCGTTACTACCTCACCTATGTCATGAAGGCTGGGTCATGACCGAAAGAACCAGATCCAGGGACAGCGGCGAAAATGGATTTTCCTAGGGGGTGGCTGGCGTCTCCCTTAGAGATAGGGTGAGAAGCTCAGTCCATCCGAGAGGAGCTCGGAAAAGTGAGAGCCGCTGCTCTTAGCTGTTCGAAAGGAGCAAGTTGAGGTGGTACGGCATATGGTAAGGATGCCTCCTGGGCGCCTCCCTAGGGAGGTGTTCAGGCACGTCCAACTGGGAGGAGGCTCGGGGAGACCAGGACTAGGTGGGGAGAGATTATAATCCCAACTGGACTGGGACGCCCTCGGGTGGGATCCCCAGTCGGAAGTTGGTTGATGTGCTTGTTGAAAGCGGAGTTTGGGGTACCCTACTGGGAGCCGCGACCCGATACGGATAAGCGGAGAAGATGGTGGATGAGGTATAAGTTCCTCTGACAGCAGATCCTTTTTACCTCCTTCAGCTTCTAATTCAGAGCAAAAGTCTTTCCCTTTTCCAAATGGACCTAGTCACTGGCAGCACAGCGCGGCATCTGTACAAAGTTGCGCCGTCTGTGTTAGCAAAAAACATGCCTGAATGCTTAATTTTGTGAATGACTACGCGACTGGCGGACCTGAACTCTGAAAGGGGAATATGTGGAGGTGCAGGCGCTGCGGCCAGGGCCGCAACGAGGAGGTGCAGAGGGACCTGGAAGGATCCACAAGAAACATTCAATTTCGGGGAAAATAACTCCCCAGTGAGCTAGTGAAAAACAGGAGGTGTGGGTGTGGCGCTAAAGTCAATGACGGCGCTATAAAGAAGTGCCGGCTTGCGCACCCTCCTTCCAGTTCCTATGGCCACTTGGTAGTGCAAAGGCAAATGTCAAAACGGTTTTGGGGGATAGTTAGTAGACCTGTTAGAAAGCGGACTGTTCCAATAAACTATATGGTTGAAGCGTCTAATGGAGATGCTCTGTAGGAGCGCGCCTGTCTCTTTAAACCCTTCTCATGAAAAAGCCAAGCCTGCTTCTGATTGGTTTCACTAGCTGAAGTTGAGCTCTAAGGGAGAATGATTTCGCCATCTCAACAGGAAATATTAAATAAAGAGGTTTTTCACATTACGCCACATGAGGCTGTTAAGTGAGTGGTTTTCAAAAAAGGTAGGACATTTAGAGTTCTCTGCTGATGGCATGTTTGTTTACCAAAAAAGCAGGTGTACAAGCCCGACATGGGGTCTAGTGAGCGGTCTACCTCTTTGCACCATGACTAAACAAAATACAATACATCATGAAAATCAAAACGTATGAAATACAGTAAAAAAGAGGCATCTGAAACAAATTACGCTGTCAATATCTTACTTCTGCCAGCCTTGCACTAAGGACCACCTTGGGTGGTTCTTGTACTCATATGTATGCTTCAGATCTGCTTGATTGGGAAAAAATAGAGAAAAAAGACAATGCTGAAAAATAACTTTATTGATTCACATGACATTCCAGGTAAAAAAACCAATATTTTTTTTGGATCCCATGATTTTTGAATTATCTGGGGCGTCCTTAGCCTCACCCAGTAAGAGCGTGCCCACCCAGTCCTTTGCAGCGGAAAGGGTTCGGAGTCCAAGCTGCGGCCCCCTGCTGACGTGTGTCTTCCCCCATCTCTCTCCCAATTTCCTTTATGTCTACTGTCACATAACAAAGGGGGAAAAATTCATCTAAATGGAAATGAAATTAATGCATTGAACAGTTTAATTAAACGTAGTCTCACTTTGCCGACCCTCCCCAAAGCACGCTGATAGGAGGGTCTGGACATCCACATAGCGATTTGGGGAGTAGGAGGAAAAACGTGCTCTGTTTATTGAATATCTTAAACCAAAGAGAATCGTCATGGGTGGCGCCAAACTTGCACAGAGCCCACTGGAAAACATCGTGCTAGATGAAAACTCCGATTGGACAGATAGCTGTCTAATTTTACCATGCAGAGATTGGGGAGCAGTAACCTGTCCTCAAAATCTACCAATTTAGAATTCAAAACCACAAGCAGAAGGAAACAGAATAACATGCATCTTGAATATCCTGCCGGCACTGGAAACCATCCACAATGGAAGTCCACGGATGTAGACTACTTTCAATCTGCATACACAATTGAGTGAACATTGCTCGTGTAGGCCCATCTACTGTTTCAATTGCGTAGCGAAACAGACTTATTCTTTCTATTAAACCCATAGTGATGTATACTGATTTGTTATTCGTATTACTCCATGCTTTTTTAAGCACAGGTGGTTCTTTTGCATGTGTCTGCATTATACTAATGTATGACAAGAGCAAGCTGCTGGGAGTTTGTGCACCGAGGGCGAGCATGAAATGAATCCCAGCTCGTACACATAGCTATAAATCATAGAGCCGAGACTGTAAACACCACTCTTCATGGTGATGGATCACAACACCTCTTTAATCGAAGTGATTTTTAATAGTCAAAAGAAGAAATATTTACGACATACCTTTTTAATTGTCTCATTGTTTCTTTAACAAATAAAGTTGCAAATTGAATAGTAATTAGTTAACATATCAAAAAGGTGTGTTTTGACGTTTTCATGGGCCAATTTAGTTCAGCGGGCGAAAATATGCAAACAACGACATACACATGGGTTTTCACTATGAAATAAAACAGCCCAAGTGTTAGACATGGGGGGGGGGGGGTAGCAAGTACTATCGGACTTAATTGAGAACAGAGGGTCGACAGGTTAACTCACATGTATTAGGGACGGGACATAGGGTGATGGTAGATTGTATCTAACTGCTAGCGTTGACGTCCATGTGAGACAGCCTCATGCTATGACCATTGCTCCTGTTATAGTAACACCTTGCCCTCCAGGACCAGACTTACATTGTTAGCTTCAGTTTGCCCTGTTGTGTTTTTCTTAACAACTTTTTTCATCTAAGCTCGCGATTAATATGGCATCACGTAGTCTAACTTTCTTGTCCCAAAAAAGGCCAATTAGGTAGTGTTTCTGAGCTATAACAGAGCCGAGTGCAGTTGTCAAACAACTTCACTGGGAACGCTGGAGCAGGGAGAAGAAAGAAGTGATGCAGGGCTGAATCCTTAAATAGAAAGGACTTTAATTTCAAGCCAGTCTCATGGCAGTTTGGTGAAACGGTCACGTTATTTAATATTGAATTCTAAACCTAATTTCGTTTATTGGGTGGTGGTGGAGCAAACATTTTAAAACTAATGTATTAATTGGAAGCATCTTTTCTGATCTCAGCATGACTACAGTAAGAGTAGTATGAAAAGTTGAAAATGCGTGCAGGAAGTTGGTTGGGGTGGTGGTGGGTGAAACAACACCGACTTTCACCCGCAGCTTTCCGGTTTTCGCTGTTTTCTAGGACCATAAGCGTGTACTTAAAGTGACTGCGCTTGCACACAATACTAGGGTACTTTATTGGTGCTAATTCCAGAGAAGCTGCCTTGTGAGCGGCTCGCAAACAACACAAACAGGGAGCAGATACAGTGGAGCAGATCAGACGGGGGGCACCATACAGGGAGCAGTCAGGACAGGGGGCATCATGCAGGGAGCAGATCAGACAGGGAGCACATACGGGAGGCAAGATCAGAACGGTGTTGGGGGCAACATGCGAGGGATTCAGACAGGGAGCACATATTATATATATATCTACGTGGTGTGAAAAAGTGTTTTGCCCCCTTCCCATTTCTGTCTTGTCTGTTGTCACAATTAAGTGTTCGGAAATAAACCATTTAAAACAAGAGTCAAGGACCAACACAAGTACCACAAAAAGCAATTTGTAAATGAGGTGTTTATTATTAAAGGTGAAAAAAATCCAAACCATCATGGCCCTGTGTGCAAAGTGATGCCCCTAAACTATAACTGGTTTGGCCCCCTCATTAGCAGCACAACTGCAACCAAGCGTTTTGCGATAACGTGCAAAGGTTTTACAGCGTCCGTGGAGGAATTTTGGCCCACTATAGCTTTGCAGAATTGTACTAATTCAGTACATTAGAGGGTTTTCGAGCTATGAACGCCTTGTTAAGGTCATACCACAACATCTAAATAGGCTTCAAGGTATGGACTTTGTTTTTTCTTCAGCCATTCGGTGGTGGGACTTGCTGGGTGTTTAGGTCATTGTCCTGACTGCAGGGGAACCCAAATTGTCTTCAGCTGTGAGTACACGAACAGATGGTCGGACATCTCCTTCAGGATCTCTGGTATACAGCAGAATTCATAGTTCCTTTTATCACGGCAAGCTTCCAGTCCTGAGCAGCAAAACAGACCCCAGACCATCAACACTATCCCACCACCATATGTTACTGTTGGTTAGATGTTTCTTTTTATGAAAGTGCAGTGTTCCTTCTACGCAGATATACTGGGAACACAACCTTCCAAAGATTCCACTTTTGTCTCATCGTTCCACAGAATGTTGTCCCAAAACGCTTGGGGATCATCATATGGTTGTGGGAATTGAGACGACTTGATGTTTTTTGCTCAGCAGTGGTTTTCTCCTTGACCTCTCCAGCAATGCCATTTTGCCCGTCTTTTCTTATGTGTTGAGGCATGAACGCTGACCTAACTGAGGCAAGTGGGCCTGCAGTTCTTTGGCGTTGTCTTGGGTCTCTTTGTGGACATCTTGGAGAGTCGTCGCTGGCCCTTGGGGTATTTTGGGCGGCGGCCACTCCTGGGAAGGTCACCACTGTTCCATGTCTTGCCATTTGTGGATATATGGCTCTCACTGTGGTGTCGCGGATTCCCAAAGCTTTGGAAATTGCTTGATAACACCTTCCAGACGATAGATCTCAATTACTTCTTTATCAATTGTGCTTAATTTTTTTGGTATCGGCATGTGTGTAGCTTTTACGGATCTTCTGGTGGAACTACTGTGTCAAGCAGCTGCTATTTAAGTGTTCTTGATTGTGAACAGTTGTTGTGGCAATTAATAGGCCTGCGGTGGGCTAGAGAAATTGAAACTCAGGTGTTGACAACCACACAGATCTAGTATGTTTTCACAAGGGGGGCAATCACTTTTCAACACAGGGCCATGTGGTTTGTTTTTTTCACCATTATAAATAAACCCCTTCATTTAAAATTGCATTTTTGTTTTACTTGTGTTGCCTTGAATTGTTTACATGTTTGATGTTCCGAAACACTAAG
>NC_045738.1:29318496-29324555 GCF_008692095.1 Etheostoma spectabile | reverse complement strand
TTACTGTGTCAAGCCGCTCCTATTTACGTGAGCTTGATTGTGAACAGTGTGTGGCAATAATGGCTGGGTGTGGCTAGAGAATTGAACTAGTGTGTGGACACCAAGTTTATAGTTGTTTAACAGGGGGGCAATCAACTTTTTCAACAGGGCCATGATGCTTTGGTTTTATTTTTCACACTTTAATATAAACACCTCATTTACAAATGGTTTTTGTGTTTATTGTGTTGTCCTTGACTCATGTTAACATTGGTTTGATGTTCCCGCAAAAACTTCGTTGGTGGCCAGAACTATGGCACACCCTTAGGTAGGCGACATGTGCGGAAAAATAAGGAAGGGTCGGCAAACACGGTTTCACCACCACTGTAGATTGCCAAAGCAGTCAGGGCGAATATCTGATTTTGACGTTGACGTTTTGTCGTCAAGTCACCCCCCTCAGGAATCCCAGCTAGTCAGTCAGAAGTCAGTCCAGCAGTGTAACCCACTCAGCGCTAGTTAGTTCAATGTGATAACCTAATCATCCTATTGTTTCATTACGCAATACGTTAAACAGGCGTCTTGTCCGTCAAATAGATAAATCCGCTTACATCATAACCCACTCGTGCCTAACTTTTTTGTCGCTGACTGGGAGTCCTTAAGTAGAGTGTGTTACCAAATCCGCCCGGGGGCGTGCTATCATTTTTTGACATTATATTAACTGCCTGGCCGTGTTTGGCATTCTAATGTACGGCCCCGGGTATGTACTCTGTCTCTGATATCGTAACCCGTCATAACCCACATCTTCAATAAAACTTTCTGAATGAAACCGTAACGTTATTTCGGCCACTAGCCAATCCTACCACAAATCAGGTCCAATCTACGTCCCAGTTTAGGATAGGTAATTATGCGTAGTAATTAACAATAATAAAACCACACTTTATACATTTCCCTCTGCGTTATCGCTACATTTATTAGCCCCGAACAAAAGAACAAAGCCACCAGCTTTGCCTTGTTGCCCCCGATGCATAATCTCTTCAAATCATGCCATTTTCAGCTTGGACGCTTGCTAGCTCAACGTTGTGTGTTCTTCCCGGCAACAAGTTTTGCATAGGTGGGTGATCGTTCGGCGTAGGATGTTCTGGCAATTGTCCAGTAATCTTCTGAACATCCAGAAAGTCACACTAAACATCTCACTTCAATTTATGAAAATGTTCACTACTAGTGTATGAGTGATGGCAGATCCCACTGGAGTATTACATACTTGTCCAGCTCTGAAGGGTGGTGGTTGGGTGGCGGCCAGACAATCTTCAACGGTCGTTTGTGCTTTAATACGTGTACCCCGTCCATCTATTCTGCGAGGAAAATTCATCCTTCATAAACCGTTGATACTCCGGAGGCGTATTCAATAGGGAAAACGCACCTCAGTGTGGTGTGGTGGTTTGTTGTGACTGGAAATTAGCTACACATGTAGGTGATGTACGTAGTGGCAGCGATATCACACATTACCAAAAATCGACTTAGAGAGCATTGCCACTCCATTGAATTTTGGCCCCTGGAATTGACAATGCCTAAAATCTGATGGGCATTTGCTGTACATATGCAGTCGTCACTCGCTCAGGTCACACACACACCACACATAACCCACACATCGACACAGACACCAACAAACACACACCCACACACACAACACACACAAACATCGGCTACTCATTAGATGGGAACACGGCCTTGTGCACAATCCGTTCTGCCAGTAAACCCCGCTTCATAAATACAGAATACAGAAATCTACTGGATCCAAGGTGTTATGGAGAGGAGACAAAGCTCGGATAGAAAGAAGGACGATGTGGACCAGGAAATGAAAGGAAGGGTAAGCAACTGTACAGCACTCTGCATTTCTACTAATTTAGGGTGCCATTCGTCCTTACACTCTAACCTACTACAAGCCTTCGCTGAAGGCTTACTGCGTCTTGGAAGCAGTTACTATTGGTTAAAATCTGCCGTTTTGGGAAGTTCTTGCAGAAGTACTCCACCTCTCCTCACCTTGTCCGCCATTGCCATCCGAAACGTCCACACCCCCACCTCCGTGTCAGTAGCAGTATATAATGCGTGACTCTCATGCTAGGATGGACTAACTACGCTGGCTCCACAAACTGTCTACCCTTTAGTTGCAGTTTATAAGCGCCCCGCACAATCCTACTGCTCCCTTATCTCTTCGATGTTTGCTACAGTGATTCCACTCGTGGTTGACAGGTGTCGTGTAAGAGATGAGATTTTCTGTTCTAGTTTGATCGGCCCTCATTATTCCTCTCTCTTCTTGGCACATATTGATACTTCAGCCGGCTTGAGGGAAAGGAGCTATTGATTGTATTAACCAGCCGGTTACTATATGACCCTTTACCATGGTGACTGTCTGCGTGGATTGATAAGTAGACACCTCCCCTCATGTGGGACACTTCATTTTATTACGAGCCTTTTTAGGTCTTGTTCCCAAAAAACCTAATGGTTCCACGTTTGGTCTATGATTGTCTGTGCCCTCTTGTGACGTGTTCCATGGGGATTTCATTGTATCAAGGTACTGGTAGTATTATGCTTCTTCCTAGCATTTGAACCCAGATTTATATAATAAAACTCTCGGGTTTTGACCGGCTATACACCCGTTGCTGCACCTGGTATCCTCTCAATACTTGGATTATTGCATACCCAGGGCCTTAATTTCCTAGATCTCCTTTGTCTTTCCGTCAGTCTGCTATGATAACTTTATGATTTTATTGTACTATATCAGTTCAACTCATACTTCTCTACACACGATCTCTTTGCGGCTTTACGCCTGCTCTTTCTTTTATATCCCCGTCGCGCTGATACCCTATGGATAGATGTTACGGGACCATTTTCTTTAACCAATCCCTTAGTGGTACTAATTTTCTTAATTTCAGTAGAGTCTGCATTGGAGTCACTAATTTTTCTTTCTCTTGTCTGTGTTTCGATTTTTCCTGCGCATGGAGGGTCTTTGGTCAATCCATGTGTCCAATTTTTCTTTTTTACCCTTATTCCCTATAAGTTTCTTGGCGGTGCTGTTAATATTCACTTGTTGACTCGACCAAACAATCAGGTCACTAAAACTAACATCATCTCCGGACAGAACGGGCCCGCCCTAAATTCCCCTACGTTGTGAGTCTTCGATACCTGCGTCACAATTCATTGTGTGCTAAATGCTCTTAATCGCTTCTCCAGCTCTCTTGCAGCCTCATTTTGCCGCCAGTTCCACTCTTATTTAGATGATCCCCCCGTCCCTGCCCCATCCTCTGGCCATTCAAAACCTGTAAACGTAGAACAGTCGATGTGGCGAGCACCCTGAAGTGACTTGTACACGGCTGTGGCTTTCGCTCTTCCTCGGGACCACGGCTTGAGATAATCCTGCTTTAGGCCTGAAAAATGTTACAACGCCTGCATAGCAGTATGTCCAGGTCCCCCTGCACGTTACAGGCAGCTGAGCAGTGTTTGTTGCGAGCTTCAGTGATATACCTTCGCGTAACTTGCTTTCTCTGCTCGCACACCATGCTCCCTCTAACTGTACCTGTTCAAGGATGAGTACCTACAATATCGATGAGTGTGTGAACACGTGCGTCTACCCCTTTGCGTCCTTAGCTCTTGTTCTCTCAGTTCCCTAAGTTCCAAGGAAACGAGAAGTCCCCGTTGGCTAGAGCTACAGGATATGCTGGTTGGTTAGTCCGGGGGATAGAGCCGGCCACGCCTGTACGCGTCATGTGCTGCATTGTCAGAGACGCGGTCGCCCTCCGCAGCGGCCGTAGCTACACCGAACATTTTTAAAGATGCCTACTCTAGAGGCACTAGCCCACCACCTGCACCGTGATGTGCCTATTTGCTGCGAAAGGGACGAGTGAGATAAGAGAGCCAAACGAAACGCCGTCTGAAACTTAGCAGGACTAAGGTGTTTGTAGGCACTGGCGCTGGGTGTGGTGTGCACGCCACCTTATGGTTGGCAACTATCGTACGTCAGTAAGTATATCTAAGTGAAGTCATACGCTTAGGGTCTAGGTGGTGTATTACGCTCCACTTAGAGTCGGCTGCAATCGTAAGACCTGGGTCGGGCATTGCACGATTGGCCCCGTGCGGGGGCAGAGGAGGAGGAAACCGGTTTGGGAGACACCCGCTAATGGATTTTTCGGAACCACTCCTGAACAGAAAACAGTGATGGATTACAGTTCAGATAAGACACCAGGAACCTGCTTGGGAGTGTCAGATATGGAAGGCTACATGGATTAGTGTTCTATTGGGTAGTGCAAGTGTAAATACGCTTTTTAATTCAGTTATGTTGAAGAAAGGTGAAGGGAGCTGAGGAGAGACTACATTTTAATAATCTAGTTTATACTCTCCCACCGCATATTTCATATAGAAAATTTTCATTCTACAGTGATGCCGCTGTATGTCTATACAACATTCCACCTTCAAAAAGAGAACCAATGTGGACAATAAAATTGTATAAAAAAGAAGTGTGACTAATTAATTGTGATATTTCAGAATAGTCGACCAAAAAATAATTGTGATAATTATGTTGGCCATTAATTGTGCAGCCCTAGTTACAATACACAAAAGGACCAGTTGCTCGAAGCACAAAATGTGCAATATCTCTCACTATTTCTATTTTATCTCTATCCCTACACCGAACTGGTATTCAATCAGCATATCATGAATAGTGGGTGGTGTGTGTGAATGTGTGGTGGTGCTTGTGTGTGATGTAGGTGTGTGTTTGTGTGGTGGTGTGTGTGTGTGTTGTGTGTGTGTGTGTGCTGTGTGGTTGTAGTGTGTGTTGTGTGTTGTGTGTGTGGTGCGTGGTGTGGTGTGGCGTGAGTGTTGTGGTGTGTGTGTCTGCCTGTGTGTGTGTGTGTGGTGTGTGCTGTTGATCGATTCCTGGTGTGGCAGCGTAAGCAAAGACTCGTGGGGATATTGCGCGGGATGTGATCAGTACTTATGTGAGTTGTGCTGCCATGATGTGTGTGTTGATGAGTCTTGTGGTGTAATAAACCCATTGTATCAGCACAGGTGTGAAAGTAGAAGAGTTATCATATATCCTTCTGTTCTCTAGCAAATATGTAAATCGTGATGACAGTCGACAGAAGCCTCTGAGGCTAGTGGCACGATATCCTGTAACAGTTAACCATTTTTTAATTACTCTCTACCCATCACTGTAATGTGATCCTGTTATAACAGTGCATGCGTAGTGTTATTCTTATTCAAACAGTGCTTAGTCCCAAAATGGCCCTCTCATGTTTTCTTAGTTGACCTATTCCCTTGTGTCATGCGTTACGTTATCCAACTACTCACAAGGTTAAGTTGCAGTATAAGTAGCTTTTACCGATGGCAGTGCTGTTATCTCCTCTCGACGTGGTAGAACACCACACATGTCATAGAAGTTGTTGGCATCTTGAAGTGTGACAAACATGCAAAGGAACAGGAAATGAGGAAGGGGGCAAACACTTTTTCACCCCACTGTATGTATATATATAGGGAGCAGATCAGACAGGAAGCACGTATAGGGAGCAGATCAGACAGGGGTCCTATACTGGGAGCAGATCAGACAGGGAGCAGATCAGACAGTGGAGCACTACTGAACACAAAATGACGAAGCGTAGGTGCAGCTTCACAGTTGAACTGCAAAAAAAACTTTCCACGAACTGTCCCGGTCGGGACATTTGCACACACTGATTGGTTTCAGTGTCTAATAAAGGTGTTGGAGCTCTCAAAGTTCACATGGACACCAAAAAACCTTATCTTATTACATTTAAAAGGTTTTGAGAGATATTTATATATATAGATATATAGATAAGATAAGAAATATTTTGAAGCTGGATTTTTTCTGGACATTGTTTCACATGTATTTATTTATTTTAAAAGAGAGCTATTATGTTGTTACAAGTTGTTTTTGTACCATTGAGGCATAATCGCATCCGTGCGACATAGAAGCTGTCGGAGCCTCTTAGAAAAGCTGCTTCTCTGTTGGATCAATGTGGGGTGGAGAGGGTGGTCGGGGTTATCCATGATAGATAACAGTTTGTTCAGTGACC
>NC_045738.1:29311812-29318485 GCF_008692095.1 Etheostoma spectabile | reverse complement strand
CCTCTCCACCACAGCTTCAAATGTCTCCTGTTTGCAGCCGATCACAGAGCCAGCCTTCCTGATCAGATTGTTCAGACTGTTTGTGTTGCCAGCTCCGATGCGGCTGCTCCAGCAGATGGTGGAGGAGAACAGCTGGCCACAACAGACTGGTAGAACGTCTCCAACATTCTGCTGCACACGTTGAAGGATCTCAGCTTCCTCAGTAAATAGAGTCTGCTCAGCCCCTTCTTGTAAACAGCAGTTCTGTTGATTTTCTAGTTCAGCTTGTTGTAGATGTTGACACCCAGGTATCTGTACTCCTCAACCATCTCCACCCAGAATGCAAAGCGGTTGCGGAGCCGTTCCTTTCCTCCTGAAGTTAATCACCACCTCTCTGGTCTCATCCACGTTCAGCAGCAGAGGATTCTTACCAGGCCACTCCACAAAGTACTCCAAGTCATTGCTTTATAGCACTTTGCAGAGCTTATTATTTAAATGAAGTTTAATTTGTTAACTTAGGTTTGGGAACAGGTCCACGCCTAAAACCACACCTCTAATCACCAGGTTTATTCCAACTATGGGTTAGACACTACACATCCATTGGGTCACTCAGGTAATTTAGGACCATTCTGATGTAGGATTTTAAAATTCAATTCAATTCAATTCAATTCAATTTTATTTATAGTATCAATTCATAACAAGAGTTATCTCAAGACACTATACAGATAGACCACACTCCAGAATTTACAAGGACCCAACAGTTCTAGTAGTTTCCTCCAGAGAAAGCAACAGTGCGACAGTGGCGAGGAAAAACTTCCTTTTAGGCAGAAACCTCGGTCAGACCCAGGCTCTTGGTAGGCGGTGTCTGACGGGCCGGTTGGGGTTAATGAAGAGTGGCAATAACAGAAATAGAAAAAATTAGTAGTTTGTAGCAGTTCTTGTGGTAGTTCATGGCATAGCAGGACGCTGTGCGGCATACAAGGCACAGCAGGACGTTGCAGGACGTAGCAGGGACCGCAGTGTAGCAGTTGAACATGGCATCACAGAACAGGAGCGGGACCATGGCGACAACTGCTACCCTGATTTTGGAGCCTCTCTGATCCAAGGGAACATGCTGGGGAAAAAGAACATAAGGACTCCGGGGATGACTCCTGAGAGCTAGGTTAGTAACAAGCATTTCTGGGACATGGATACACATAAATGAAAAGATGGAAAGAGATGAGGAGAGAGGAGCTCAGTGTATCAAAAAAGTCCCCAGCTGTCTAAAAATATTACAGCAAAACCAAGAGGGACAGGGTAAAGAAGCTCCAGCCCGGTCGGGCTAGAACTCTCCCCAACCGGATCGGGCTGTATGCCAAGTCTCCCTTTAGCTTTGCTATATTCTGATTATATGATAGAAATCTGAAAACTATGTGACTAACTACTACTCCCTAACAATATTCGATTCTATGCCCTAACTAAAGCTTTATCAAAAAGGAAAGTCTTAAGCTACTCTAAATGTGGAGACGGTGTCTGCCTCCCGGACCCAAACTGGAACCTGATTCCACAGGAGAGGAGCTGATAGCTGAACGCTCTGGCTCCCGTTACTTTTAGAGACTCTAGGAACCACCAGTAACCCTGCATTCTGGGAGGTAGTGCTCGCGCAGGGTTGTAAGGTACTATGAGCTCTTTAAGATAAGATGGAGCTGACCATGAAGAGCTTTGTAGGTGAGAAGAAGGATTTTAAATTCTATTCTCAATTTACAGGAAGCCAATGCAGAGAAGCTAAAACAGGAGAAACGTGATCTCTTTCCTGGTTCCGTCAGAACACGTGCCGCAGCATTCTGGATGAGCTGAAGAGTCCTTATGGACTTTCCGAGCTGCCTGATAACAAAGAATTGCAGTAATCAACCTAGAAGTAACAAAGCATGGACTAGTTTTTCTGCATCATTTTAGACAGGATATTCTGATTTTGCAATATCGTAGGTGAAAAAAGGCGATCCTTGAATTTTGCTTTAAGTGGGAATTAAAGGACATGTCCTGATCAAGATGACTCCAAGATTCTTCACAGTGGTGCTGGAGGGCAGGGTGATGCCATCCAGAGTAAACTATATCTTTGGAAATGCGTCACGGAGGTGCTTGGGCCGAGAGCAATAACTTCAGTTTTATCTGAGTTTAACATTAGAAAATTACAGGTCATCCAGTTTAATATCCTGAAGGCACGTTTGAAGTTTAGCTAACTGATTAGTTTCATCCGGCTTGATTGATAGATATAACTGAGTATCATCTGCATAACAATGAAAGTTTATGGAGTGTTTCCTAATAATACTGCCTAAAGGAAGCATATATAAAGTGAACAGGATTGGACCGAGCACAGATCCTTGTGGGACTCCATGACTAACCTTGGCGTGCACAGAGGATTCATCGTTAACATGAACAAACTGAGATCGATCTGATAAATAAGACTTAACCAGCTTAGAGCAGTCCCTTTAATGCCAATTAAATGTTCCAATCTCTGTAATAAGATATAATGGTCAATGGTATCAAATGCAGCACTAAGATCTAATAACACAAGTACAGAGATAAGTCCTTTGTCTGATGCAATTAGGAGGTCATTAGTAATTTTCACAAGTGCTGTCTCTGTGCTATGATGAACTCTAAATCCGGACTGAAAATCCTCAAATAAGCTGTTGCTATGCAGAAAGTGCACAGCTGTTTGGCGACTGCTTTCTCAAGAATCTTGAGAGAATGGAAGGTTAGATATAGGTCTATAGTTGGCTAAAAATCTGGATCAAAGGTTGGCTTTTTCAGAAGAGGTTTAATTACCAAGCATTTAAAGTGCTGTGGTACATAGCCGGTAATAAAGACAAATTGGTATATCCAGTAGCGAAGTGTTGACTAATGGTAAAACTTCTTTAAGTAGCTAGTCGGGATGGGATCCAAGAGGCAGGTTGATGGCTAGATGAGAAATTAATAATTAAATTGATAAAGATCAAGTGAAGCAAAGCAGTCTAAACATGTATTGGTTTTACAGCTGTTTCTAAGGTCCTGAGTTTAGAGATAAGCCAGTTAAAGGCAGGTCTTGGTGAATTTTGCTTCAATAGTTATAATTTATCATTGAAGAACCTCATAAAGCGTTACTACTAAGAGCTAGGGAATACTTGGCTCAGTAGAGGTGGTGACCTTCGTTAGCTGGTACAGTGCTGAAAAGAAACCTGGGGTTGTTCCTATTTTCCTCTATCAATGACGAGTAGTACGCTGCTCTGGCATTACGGAGGGCCTTCCTATACGTTTTAAGACTATCTTGCCAGATTAAACGAGAATTTTCCAGTTTGGTGGAGCGCCAGATCTTCTCAAGTTTCCGCGATATTTGCTTTAATTTGCGAGTTTCAGTGTTATACCATGGAGCTAACCGTCTTTGTTTTATTATCTTCTTTTTTAGAGGGGCAACAGAGTCGAGAGTCATTCATAGCGAGCCTGCTGCACTATCAACGAAATGATCGATTTGGGAGGGACTAATAGCATAGGAGTCCTCCGTTACTTTGTGATTTGGTAATTAATTAAATGCTAACGGAATCGCATCCTTAAATTTAGCTACAGCACTATCAGATAGACATCTTGTATAGGATGTTTTGCCTAATGGCGTGTAGTTCAGCAGTATAAACTCAAAAGTAATCAAACAGTGGTCAGATAAAAAGGCATTCTGTGGGAACACTATTAAATGTTCAATTTCAACACCATATACCAGAACAAGATCGAGGGTGTGATTAAAAAAATTAAACCCTAGAATGTCTAATAAATGGTATAATTTAAATCTTTAGCCCATTCCAGTCTATTTTAAGTTTATCCTATTCATCTATAAAATCACAGTAACTAATAATAAATTCTGGACCTTGTCTGGCTCTGCCTCTCCTGTTCCTCCACTTGGAGCGATCACCCACCCTTAAAGCATTTCTTGAGGTGGCTGCTGATACATTTTTCACAAAGGTGATATATAATCTTATTCCCATATCTATCAGTCATCCTTCCTCACTGTCTCACTTAGGGCCAGGTGCTATTATTAATGATTTTCACAATCTCGCCATCCTTCTCGCCAATGAGAAAACCTATGGGCCTGGCACCTACATCCAGTTCTCGGGCATCAGCCTGATTCATTGTTGTTCCCGGCGTTGCTGCCCTCGGATAAGGGGAAGCACATCATTCTGCTCCTGTCAAACTTTCTTCTCGCAGTCAGATGCCCCAATCGCCTGTTATTTGTGCTCCTTTGGCATCTCAATTCCGCCATTTGCTTAGTTTTGTAAGCAAATTCCTTCTTGTCTAACCTTTCGTCCAATGCCGCTGCCATCCCCTCTTTCCACTTTAGCATTGTCTAAGGTAAATTCATAATGTTCATCTGCACATTCATAATGTTTATTACATCCTTAACTAACACGTGGTTGTGGCATGGTCCATGCTAGTGAAATTAAGTTAATTTGTTAACTTAGGTTCGGGAGCAGGGCCACGCCTAAACAACACCTCTAATAAGCAGACAGACCTACATATACCGGGCTGCGCAGCCAGGCTCGTGTCTCTGATTGCTTGACCCACTCTCCCTCCCTTTCCCTCTCCTTTCATCCATCTCCCCCTCATCCCTTCCTGTTGCACATCTCTCTCATGTCTCATATAGGTATTGTTGGGGGGTCTGCAAACTATTTGGGCGAAAACTGCTTCTGAGACAGAACCCCCACTCTGAGTCTCCTCCATCATACATCCTCTCAGACCAGCCATCAGACAACATCCACATCATTTTATCTGTCTGCACAGTCATAATGTTCATTAAATCTTTAACACATGGTTGTGGCGTGGTCCATGCTAGTGAATACTTCTAGAGTGAGAATGTACTCTGACTGGTGTACACCCGACACCGTCAGTCTACAAAGTAGATTCTTGAAAACATTATTTCTTACTGTTGCTGTTACTGTTGTTACAGTGCAGTTAATCTTTAAATATTCTATATCAAGAATCATATTTAGTTTTACATTTAGACAATGTAACTAACAGCTTAACGTGAAGTTTTGAGAATGCACAGGTACCACATACTGGTCATCTCCCTCAACACCATAAGTTGTCTGCAGATCAAATTTAAAATACACACAAGCACAACTCATCAACTTTTAGCACTGAAACATTTTCGTCATTTCCCTGTCTCACATGAAAAGAATGAAAATGTTCTGCAAAACAAAGTGTCTCAAAGTCCTCTGTTAGAAGAAAATAGTCTCCATTAAGTGAAACAATGTCTCTTATCAAGCTAAATACTGGCAAATCCTCTATGTTTGAGCAAACGAGAAGGCCTAGGCGATATTCTGTCCCAAAACAAGTGATCCAAGATGTCACATCAACTTTACAGTCCAAATCAACCTGTAGTTCTTCAGCAATTATCTCACCATTTGCTAGGTCATTGAGCTTAATAGTTTTCACTGGCCTACAGTCAAAATTTTTGAAAGGCGTTGATTCCCTGTGAAATGCTAAAGACATCTGATTTTTTTTAGACAACAACTTTGTTGTATTTTTTGAAATTTTTGATTTTGCTCCCGAAAAACAAATGCTTGGCTTCATATCTCATTGTCCAAACATGAAGAATTGGACCTATTTTTCAAATGGACCTGGAATAAAGAGTCATGAAATTATGTTCAGGAATCATTTTGCGATGTGGATGAAGGTCTTTGAAAAGTTGATGATGAACAATGAGACGCTTCAGACATTGTCATGCCATCAGTAACGACTGGAGTAAATATGTTCATAATTTGCAAAAGAAGCAGAAAGAGTCTCCAGTGTGCATTTCCTTCTTGTACAACATCTCCAAAAAATCCAGGTTATATTTTGGATCAAGCAAAATGTCTGAATGGCATTAAGACCAATGCCATTTCCAGTCTGCTATGTTGATTCTGGTTGGTCGGTTGTTTTGCTCAACAAAGCCATAATTGTATGAAGATATCCGGTTACAAACATCTGTCTTTGATATGATGTTGTTGTCAGTGAGGTAACCAAAAAGCAACTTTAGTTCAAATTGCCCCACTTCTTCCAGCATGTTGTGCATGATGTCTACAGCATAGTTGTCAGACACATGGAAGTATTGCAGATCATTGAGTTAACACGTCAGCTTCACCCCAAATGTCGATGCCAGTGTAGGATCTGCCAGGAGGTCATTGCGATGCTGAGCATAGAGTGCTTTATTGTTGAATTCTTGTTATTCTTGTTGCAAAAGGGCCAACGAGACTGATGCCGCCCTGTAGTGAAAAGAGGCTGCTTCATGGGTAACGCTCACCTAGCTAGCGTGACATATTTAATTTCAAATTAAAACTTGCTACGTTAGATAGACATGGACCAATACATAGTTTTCAGGAAAAACAAACAAGTGTGTCTAGGGTAAGAAGACATGACTGCAGAAAAACTTGGTCGCATATTTCAGGTACAAAAAATACGTATGTTTTCTAGGCTGAGGCATCAGTCTCTAAGGTCAGCCTGTTAACCTGACACTAGATGAGCTGTTTTGATCGTTAATCGTTAATCGTTTTAACGGAATTTAGACATTTAGAATTTGGAGAAGTTTTACCCAGCATTCAATGAGTGGTTGTGTAATGTACACTTTCTCAACAGGTCTCAACTTGTAGTCTGTACCTGACTAAGGAGGCAAATGTGGCCTTGTTTCCGGGAGCATCTGGCGTGTTCAGCTCAT
>NC_045738.1:29311288-29311802 GCF_008692095.1 Etheostoma spectabile | reverse complement strand
TGCAAGAGGTCATTATGAGGTTCACGGTGAGGACGCCTCACCATCTTCAACTAACGTTAGGACGGGCAATCGTTTCGCATTCATGCAAACACCTTTGACTACTGCGAGTTCAACTGTCTCAGCCTCCCCCAGAGCAGTCTCTAAAACATTTCAAAGGTAATGTTATCCTAAATTGGTTGTTAAATAACAGTGACATGATTTAATATTTTAAAATTTACTAATTAGGGGACAGGATATGAAATAAATAAAAATGTAATTGTAATTTTGTTACAAAACACCCAAAGTTAGTTAACATTTAGTGAATATCAACTACAGTTACCATTCTTTGTCTCCATTGTAGCTATTGTGTAATAACATTTATTAGTACTGTCATATTTCATTTACATTATGAACATTCATTTTCCCCCTGACTCTGCTAAGTGGCAATATGGTTATTGTTGATAACAAAATACATGACAACGACCTGTGTGTCATATCAGATATTTTAGTATTCTTCCAGATCACTGTACCTGGC
>NC_045738.1:29310905-29311278 GCF_008692095.1 Etheostoma spectabile | reverse complement strand
GGTGGGAGGTTGATTCCCAGCAGAATGATGGTGGTCAGGTTTTTGGAATGTGAGGCTAATCTTCAGGGGATCATGGGAAAAGTACAAGATGCCACTGGAAGCTATGACCCTATGATACTGACTGATGCTCAGGGTAATGCTATTTTGGAGTCTGAAGGAACAACCAGAGGGTGACATTTAGTTTCTCGAAGATTAGATGATATACAATTACTCATGGCTGAACCATCCACCTAAATTGTAATGTGTTTTTTCCTGGTTTCCACACCTATTCCAAAAAGGTCACACTACTGGAAACAGAATGCATGAAAGATTCTCGCTGTGCAAGAACGGGAATTCCAGGAGTTTGCAGGGTAAAAAAAGGAGGCGACTGAGG
>NC_045738.1:29310556-29310895 GCF_008692095.1 Etheostoma spectabile | reverse complement strand
GGAACACAGTGACTTATTGGGACTTTGTCTTTTTTACCGTATCCCCCAGGGTTAGATAAGTCCATACATACACTTCTCATCTCTGTGCGTGTTGTACCTCTGTCTGACAGCCCCACCGCTAGCGTAGCTTAGCACAGATCCTGGAGGTAACCAGTTCCATCTAGCCTACTGCTCCCAATAAGTGACAAAATAATAATCTGGTGGATACAGTGAATGAGCTAAAGTCCCAACGTCTCGACATGTTCCTTTAACCTTGTGTTGTCCTTGGGTGAAATTGACCCGATTCAAAGTTTATATAAAAAATATGGATTTCTTTCAACCAAATTTCCCAAAAATAAC
>NC_045738.1:29309427-29310546 GCF_008692095.1 Etheostoma spectabile | reverse complement strand
CCATACGTTGTTCATTAATGATTACTTTCATTTAATTATTTGGGTGTTTTGTTTTGTCTTAAAGCATTTCAATTCTTTTTTTGAAATGGTTTCCAAACAGTATCCGTACTAAACTTTGACATTTACACATCTGTGATCCACTCAACATCTTCTGATCTTAACTATTAGTCAAAATAAGTCATACCTTCTGCCATTTTAATCAAAAAACTATGTATAATTTGATATAAATGAGGTTTGTTGACCATGAATTTCAAGAATAAGTGATAAATCTAACATTAAACCAGCTATGGTTTTTTTTTAAAAGCGCCAAAAACAATGGAAAAAGCAAAAAATAAATCAGAAAAAGTGACAAAAACATGAGAAAAGCACAAAAAATTTGTTCATTTTCAATTTTGACCTGGAAGGACAAGTTCATGGTTAACGGGAAGACGACACAAGGGTCAAACAATAATATTAATCTTTACTGTACAAACGTTGAAATGCATTGTGTTTAAATGTTAACGTACACTTACTCTTACCTTTTGTTACTATTGTGACTATTAAAAAAAAAAATCTTAAATCAACCCGTTGGCCCACCCTTAGCCATTACCACTTCTCTAAAGTGACTTCTATGATGTTCGGGCCAGAGATTTATTTGGCTCTTTTTTTTGTCAACTTTTTTTATTTAATCCAATAATCTGAGATAGAATCTGAGCTCATCCCCATCCCCCTGCTGTTTTGTTGTTGTGTGTTAGACAAGTGTCTTGTTTTGAACAGAATTACATTAGTAGCTGCCCTGACTTCGTAGCTGCCCTGACTTTGTCAAGCTACATTCCTTAATAAAACCCTTGCTTTTGTCATCAAGTTGTTGTTTCTTTCCCCTTTTATATATTCTTTAAACAAAAGGTTAGGCTTCCACCCCACCACAGTTACCAAAAGCTGCAATAACACAACCACTACATATTTATTAACTTTTTTTAAAGATGATGAAGCTGCAGGTATTGGAGAGGTCACTGAGAAATTAGAAGAGCTAGTACTGGCAGCCTACCAGATACCACTACAACAATCAGAGAGCTCACCACCCTGGCTGCCACTCAGAGAGTCATCCTGAATCATCCACAGCTACAGACCATCAAGCAA
>NC_045738.1:29308499-29309408 GCF_008692095.1 Etheostoma spectabile | reverse complement strand
GTATGAGTAAGTATGCAATAGATATTGTCCCACATGAAAGATAATTCTGGATCCATTTCATTTTGTGTGACAGAATTTGAGATTTCCCAATACAAATATTCTTTTTTACATTCTCTAAGATCAGCTGTCTCATCCACAACAAGTAACTGCATCTAGTGATGCAAACCTTTTTGTAACAGCTCATGGTGTAATGATACAAAAACACAGACGTTTTTTAAACACTAAAGTTGTACACTTGATCAGTAAAAATAAAACACGTATCATCCAATATATCAAGAAAACTTTGAGGACAGACGGGATAAATGAGAAAGACAAGTATTTCGTTTTTTACAGTTCATCGAGGAGCCAGTCTTCACACTGTGTTGTCGAAGCATTATTGGTTGCAAAACATGTGTGGAACAGTGGTAAGAAGAGCAAAATGCAGAGAGAACACAGCAGGCCACCACATACTTCAGGTTAATGGTCTGTCACAGGCATTTTCTGTTCTAAGATCCCTTTTTGAAGAGGAGTAAGATTTTTCACTCTATACGTTTTTATCAATTCAGTATATTGGTCAGAGTTCTTGTACAAGTGATGTGACATAGTTTTTGTTGAAAATGTGACTACTGTTCTTATGGACATCACTGTTTTACTGATTTAAACAGTTGTTACCAAACACCCATTGCTACCATATCATTGCTCTTGTCAGTAATTTACATTCTGTAGTTCAAACAGAGCAAATGGTTTTCACACATTGCGCTGAGTTGTTGTTATGAGATAGAGCAATGCTTCTTTGTGTGGAGCAAAGTCATTGTTAACCGCTCTAGAGAACAAGTTTGAAATGTCTAAATATTTTTCTGCAAACTCATTCTCGACTGCAAGTTTGGCCTGTTCAGATAAAAATGGATCAACTCCAAAAGTAGAATGGGT
>NC_045738.1:29306981-29308489 GCF_008692095.1 Etheostoma spectabile | reverse complement strand
AAGATCCCAGCTGTTCTCTGTAAAGGTCTGCTACTTCAACTGAATGAGGCCACAGCTCCTGTGGTACTTTTTTTGGACACCCACTGGCAGCCAAATTATTCGGTATATCTTTACCTGTAAAAAAAAAGAACATACTGTTAGTCTTAAAACTTGTGAATGTCTGTTGTAATTTTTTAAATCTTTGCAACACTGGTTTATAATACCTGGAATTCTGTGAGCATTCCATGACTCAACCATTTTTGTGAGACCAATCTGGCACAACGGCCCAGTCAGGCTGGACACACAGTATCTCACAAAGTGGTCTTCCATGTCTAGATCCTCCTGATCCACCAACTGCAGAAGGGCTGTCTTCAGTAGATAATTGACACGATTGTTCACCTCAGGCCAGACTCGTTACTACATGGTTCTAAAATTGCCGCATCGATTCGTCATTAGTCAATTTGTTCTGGTGGGTTAAAGAAAAATAAATGCAGTATGTTAAGTCCCATTGCGTAAAATATGGTTATTATGCAGAAAGAAATCTGCATATTTACCAACTCACTAGTCATTATACTTACATATACATACTGTCCACCTAACTGGACATGCAAATTGACCGCTGGTGTAGAAAATTTTGTTTTACCACGAGTTCTGCTTGAAGGAACTTTTTCCCAAAAGGCTCATCAAGTAACTACAATATAATGTTTGGATAAACTCCTTTGAATGTGGTTCCTTCTGGAGTAGTTTAGTGTTGAGTTGTAACCACATTTAAAAAAAGAAAGCTGCTCTTGGCCAAAGTTAAAGCTATGTTTACCTTAAAATTTAGAATTTGCTGCTGAAGCAAACTCAATAGTAATCATACAATCATGCATACAGTACAAGTAGAGTGTTGCTGAAGCAACCACAGCAACCATGGAACTGTACCCTTGTGGATGAAGTCTGTGAATAAGGTCTTCTCTCCTGATTGTGGCGATGAGATGACAGCAGTTCCTGCATAAAGAGGGTCAAATAAAACTCCTTTCCATGATGTACTCGCACCTCGTACAGCATGCCTATTGGATGGAAGAGTGGGTTTCAATTTGTGCAAAACCTTTCAAGCTTCATTATCCAAATCACTTATTCACACCACAATACGGTCCATAACAATGTAGATGTCCAGCAATGATCATTTAGACATATTGACTAAATGCACTAGCAATGTGTGTGCAATATTTTACAACTATTTAAGGGATAGTCTAAATTATTTGGGAGCATTATTTGTTAATTTGTTACATTATTTGCAGCATCTCTTTTATCTCCAATTTCTGAAAGGCATCATTTAATTTTATGGTGGGTTTAAGGTAAAGGACTAGGGAAAAATGTGTGTGATTGAACTATGCTCTTACTGTAAAGCAGCCTGTAAAACCAAAAAGAGACTGCGCTTATGTCATCTCATGGTTATTACGATATCCAAAGTCCCAGACCGTTTATAGTATCATATCATGATGTTGATATAATAGTGATAAAATTGCCAACAAACACTGTCTTGA
>NC_045738.1:29306216-29306971 GCF_008692095.1 Etheostoma spectabile | reverse complement strand
TAACCTTTAGTGCCCGCAAAGAACATTGGCTGTTACCTGAAAACATCTTCATAACTGGCAAGGTTGTTTTTTTATAGGTATTGTAGAATAACAAACAACCTTTTTTGCTGAAGCCTTCAATGGCTAAAACATGGGTGACCCCAAACATAGCAAGTTTTTCATTTTGGTCCAAAAAACCTTGACCATGACCGTGACCCATGTAGTCAACTTGATATTGTATGGGGTTGAGATTGCAGGCACCCTAAAAGAGAGGAAGACAATCACACTATATACATATATATGTGTATGTGATCTTATACAAACTAAATAACCACAATTAAACAAACACTAAAACAACACATGTAAATTCCACAAGTTTGATGCTATAAAATATTACGGCTGAGACTGTACCAAACCTGACGTCTTGCTTCATGGTGAGGCTGATGTATACAGTAGTTCTGAGCACTGATCCAATTAATGTCTCAGCGGCATTCACTCCTCTCATGGCGAGATACCCCTTTAAAATCCTTCTTCCATATGTGGGTCCCGTCTAGAAAATAACAAATTAACATGATTTTCATATTCCACAATCATATTAGCTGATACGTTTATCGTGAAAATAGACAATGCAGTCTGCATGTGGGTGTTCTTGGGATGGGATTTATGAGTGCTGTTTATGTATATGTTTATGATTTATGTGTAGACCTACTCTTTTTTCAATCACTCTCTCCATCTGCTTCTCTCACTCACACACACACACACACACACACACACAC
>NC_045738.1:29283600-29306206 GCF_008692095.1 Etheostoma spectabile | reverse complement strand
ACACACACACACACACACACACACACACACAAAAATCAGTAGCAAAAAGAAAATATAGCAGGTTCATACCTCGGTTATAGCTTTTGCCACCACCAACTCCTAATGTGCGTCTGGGAGTCCCATCAACCTTGAGCCATTTTTAGTGCAAAATCTCCTCACATTTCTTGCAGAAAATCCTCTTGCACCCCCACTCTCTGTTGTATGCATGCAGAGATTTCTGCAGATGACAGGCCTTGTTTTGCCATGTCTAAAATCACATCAGAGTATGGATCCAAAGCCATTTTACCGTGGGCTAAAGGCAACGCTAACGTTACACCAGCAATCGTACTGTTTTCGCGCAATTGTTCTTGCCAAATGAAAACCTCCAGTCTGAGAATATGAAATAACAGGCTATGTTTTTGACCATAAAATGGAAAAATGCTTTTCATTTTCATTTTCAATTTTGTTTTTCAAAACAAAAATCAAACAACCACTCATTTTTCTGTTTTTTAAGACCTGATCATGAAATGAAAATCAAATGACCAAAACATACACTGACCGTTTGTCTACCAGGCAAAAAAAATAGTTTGCATTGAATGATTCAACAAACCCAAGTGGTGTGTGCAATCCCAAACTGTCCCCAGTTACTTGAGCAATTGGGCCACAAATTGGTTCATCAGAGAAATGAACTTGATAAAGTGTCAGAAGATGAATATTCATAAGAGCTGAGTTTATCTTTGGAGATACATTTCGTAAAAATAAATATATACTTCCAATCTTATGGATACCATGCTTGGATCCCAGGGGGTTTGCCATTTCATAATCGTTACAATATCTGTGTTCGGAGAGGTTTTTTTTTTTAGAGAAAAGGGGGTGATCTTTAAAACAGTTCCCATAACAGAAATCTTTATAAACCCCTACTTTTTCACAAGGCTGCAAAATATGATCATCCTTGTTGTTGAATATGAACTTCACTGTTTCCAATAGAGGAATGTATGTTGTGGTGTGGTGTCTATGTCCTGTGTTATTGTGTAGTCTATTTTCCTGTCTTTTATATGTTCTACTTCCTGTTTTACTTTGAAGCCTGGTCTCTGTCTCGTCTTGTATTTAGTTCTACTTCCTGTGCTTTCCCGCCTCCGTGATAACCTGATGTTTTCCACCTGTTTCCCAGCCCTCTTGTCACCTGCCTCTTGTTACCTCGTTACCCTCTCTATTTAGTCTTTGTGCTTTCTTGGTCCTGTGTCAGATACTTTTTTCTGTGTTGCATGGTCCAGTCGTTGCTATTTTGTATTGCAGTTTTCCTTCCCCGTGAGTTTTTCTTCCTTGTTCCTTGGATTTTTGTTTGTTGCTGGACTCTGTTTTTGTTACAATAAATCATTTTTCAAACCCTCTTCTGCCTGCCTGCCTTTCTCTGTGTTTGGGTCCTCCTTTCCTGGGAACATTAAGATGTAAACAAATTGGTCTGTTACAGGAACGTTTTCGTATGTGCTATGGCGCGATTCCTTCTGGTGTCATACCTAGAGCAACTTAAACGGACCATATTCTCAATTCTTTAACACATCTTCTTCAACAGTTGAATGCAATTCCTCAACAAGCTCATCCATATTTGCAACAACAGTCTTTATTAGTAGACACACCACTGCTTTGGAGTTTTGCAATATTAATAATGTATACTTTAGTAATCCTGCAAGGGGAAATTACAATTTACACTCTGTTGTTATTACACACAGGCCTGAATTACACACACATGCTTAGTACCTACACATGCACTAAATGGAGAGATGTCAGAGTGGGGGGGAGCTGCCCATGGAAAGGCACCCCGAGCAGTTGGGGGTTTGGTGCCTTGCTCAAGAGCACCTTGGCAGTGCTCAGGATGTGAACTGGCACTGCTCCAGCTACCATTCCACCACCATGCTTTAGTCCGGGGACTTGAAGCAGCGACCCTCCGGTTCCCAAGCCAACTCCTTACTGAGGGATGCATTAGATAAGGGATGCACACATTTACTGGGTATGTTGCCTTTTCTCAATACAGCTTTGAGAATTCACTAGTTGCTCTGAAATTAAAGTTGACACTGTTCGCTGATCGTGTACAGTCTAGACTTTCAGCATTATGCTTGCAGTGAAGATGTTTTCTGAAGCCTGAAAAAGTGCACAATCTGTAACAGCCTCCATTCTGGTCACACACCAATCAAAACTGCTTACCAGGAAAAAAAGGCATGGGAGAGTTTGAGACTGCGGACCAACTGCTGAATGCTGGGAAAAAGGGAATTTGCACACAAAGCATCTAAACATCACTCGTTCAGTTGAGGAGCTTTGCCCTGAGGGTCCTGTCGATTCCAACACATATCCCTGTTGTTTGTAAATTTGTGAACACAGTGAATCTGACGGCTGTAGATGTGAAAGAAAGGCATGTCGGTTGTGCTAATTCAGCTGTTTAGTTCCTGTGTTCAGCACCGATTATTGTCATTATTGTAATTACTGTCATTATTGTAATTACTGTCAATAATTGTCATTACTGTAATTTACAAACAACAGAGCTACATGTTGAAATAGACTGGAATTCTCCTTTAAAGGCCTGGTCATAGGAGACACCAAACACATACTATGCCTTGAAAAGTTCATCAAAGGGTGAGAGGGAAGACCTGGTCTTGCAGGGAAGGAGCACATCATCCATTGGAATGTATGTATTCATGGATGCTGTTTCTTGTCGTCCCAACTGCCAGGATGTAAGGCTGCCTCTGCTGGTCTGGACCAGAGTGTTCCTGAACATGACTAAGAGGACAAAAAGTACTACTACACAAAACATTTCTATTGATTTTATTTTCACAAGGCCTCGACATGGAGATAACACCGAAAAGAAAATGGTGCATTGCAAAAAATAATTACCTCCACACCAGTTATTCTGAAAAATTAAACATGGACTCTATCCCATGAGATGTTGCCGCAAACTGTTGTGTTTACATATCATCACTTGCGATTTAGTCTGGTATTTGTGGGAGATCACTTGCCTAAGTGCTTGAGTTTTGGAAGGGATTTAGATTCAGATATTTTCTAACTGAGGATTGTTCTACCAATGTACCCTCTTTTTGGGGACATCAGAGAAGTATCAATCTCTGATGAGCGTGACGATAGTGACAAGGTGTGTATGAAGATGGGATAGAAGAGTCTGGAAAGGGGAGGGAACATTATTTTTTTTAAACATTTTTCATTAATTAATTGATCCACATGTTCAATTGAGAGGAGATGAGAGAGTGGGTAGACAGGGAAACGGTTTTCTATGCCAGTTATAGATTGTATATGAGTTGTGATGGTTGATATGGCCATGTTATAAGCACAACTCTTATTTGTCAGGGAGGGTCAATTACAACGGCCATATGTTGCAACTGTGACCCTTTGATTTACCAGTGACTGAAACAATGATGATCAACAATCGTCCACAGAATGTCCGTTTTTTCCTCCAGGATGTCGCTAAAAACCTCTTCATCGACCTCTGTTCCAGCGTCATCTAGCACATATGTGTCTGTCTCAGTGGGTATGCTGAACTTCACTTTAGCTTTGAACACAGAAAGAATTTAAATGAAGCCTGGATTGTATTTTACTGAGGTAAATAATAAGCTTTCAAGCTCTTATTATTGTAGTGTACCGGAAGATGAAAACATTACATAATCCATGGAGAAGCCCCTCTCAATTCCCTATACAATGGCCGCTCTGTGGTAGCTATCCAGAGTAGTTAAAGATAGTAATGTTTAAAAATAATGGCCAGCGGGTAATATTTCCCCCCATAGAGAATAGTCAATTTTGCTGAATTCATGAATGTTGAATCTTAGATATCGCATGAATCCTATCTTATCAACTTTTCTCAGTTTTGTACTGCTGAGGTACATGTAAAAATGTTCTGTCACGACTATGGGGAGACAGGAGGAGAGGAGAGAAAAGGGCTGGGATTGACCAAAATGCTGAACAACCATCACATTAGCCTTGGTCCAAGTGACAGAAGCTTTGGGGAAAAGTTCAAGTTTGCAAATATGAATCTGTATAATACAGAAGTAAGTTTAAAAAAAACAACGACCAGGAGATTGTGCTGAGTGTTGTCAGATTCACCTGTAGCAGCAGTAAAGTTAGTCCTATGATATCAAATACCCCAAATATGTTTGCTCGAAGCCTCATTAAAGGCCATCTCCAGTCATAACCAATGTTTGTCTCTGAAATCCCGTCACCTATGATGGGCTCATCTCCTACCATCCATACACCCAGCTGCAATTTAAAAATTGTTCTGTGCTTGTGAGTTTCTTAATTTGTCCGTTGACTTTTTT
Organism: Etheostoma spectabile; assembly: GCF_008692095.1. NCBI lineage: Eukaryota > Metazoa > Chordata > Actinopteri > Perciformes > Percidae > Etheostoma > Etheostoma spectabile. The sequence continues at coordinate 29,301,914 of NC_045738.1, read as the reverse complement.
TTATTTTATCGTTTTTTAAAAAGATAATTTTAACCCCCCAGTGGTTCCTTCCTCACCCGGCAATGAACATTGCGGACACCGCGGTGAGTTTGAATTTGGTTATAATAATTTTTTTTAAACAATTTTTCTTTGCAAAAAATAAACAGACTAATAATGAAACTTGCAACCACAGAACAATGTTCAAATGTGCCCGGTGCCCATGTGTTAACATTGGCAAAATGATGGATTCTTGAAAACAACAAGTATGAACGTCCCCACGTTGGGTGTATGGAAGGTTGGCCCTTGGGTCTTGCAGTATTTGTCCTCTCCCTAGAGCCTCAAGCCATTCTCCAATCGATTATGTTATCACCAAAATACATTTGCAATACACAGCATCACCTCTCAATATTTATGTTTTTTTTTAGAAAACCCCTCTCAGTCTCTTTCTCACCTTCCATCTTTATGCGAGGAGTATCACGCTCGTCAGGCTTTAAAATGAACTGGTCAAAGTACTGCGCTACATTTAAATGATTCTGCTTGCAATTCAACCATCTCTGCTGACATCCCCATTGTTAAACAGTTTAAATATTTAGACAGGTTGTTCCTTGCTTAAATCAGATCAGTAAGCTAACTATTCTGTTGCTCTGAACAATTTTTTAAAAGATATGGAAAGATGGATGGGTCTCCCCATGTCTATTCAAGCCTGGATCTTTGTGGTCCCATATGTCTTATGTCTATCTCTCTGTCAGTGTTTCATGCTTGTTTGTTTGTGTGTGTTTGGGTGTGTCTATTTTTGTATGTCTTATTGATAAGCTGCAGACTCCATTCCTGCTGTTGTGTTTTTATAAGGTCTCATCCCTCCCGGTCTTTCCTCTCTGTGTTTTTTAATCCTGGGACGCGTTCTCATGTCTCAGTGTATGGTTTTCTTAATTAGCTTTGTCAAGTTAAAAAAAAGAAGTTTTGGCCACGTTTAACATGAACATCTAAATATATAACATTTTAGATGTGACAGAAAACACAGAAGAGCATAATATGTGACCTTTAACACAGTCCTTTTTGCCCTGTTTATATTCAAATAATGATTAGCGCAGCTTTTAAAGAGCACTTTGCAGTTCAATGATTTACCAATTTCTGGGTATTTAAATCTGTGAAACACTTAAAAATCTATAATAATTATTGCTTGTTAAACTCATAATGTTGATGTTGCTGGGCAGCCATTTTACAGTATAGCAACAGCATGCACTTGGTAATTTATTAGCAAAGCCAGGTAGGCAGGCCAATTCTCTATTCAGCTGACATTGCTCTCCATTGCAATTAAATAAGCGGCTGGCCAGCTTAGATGGGTTATCTGTAATAAGGCTCATATACAACCTCCATTTCAATTTGCTTCCATTATCACTGCAGTCTAAGAGAGAAGATCTTGTCCATGGAAGCAGGCAATACCTCTGAGGACTGCAGTGGGCCCACTTGTCTGAGTTATAAGGTGAAACTTCTTTGTCAAGACAAAGAAAAACCTGAATTGGCATTTACTGAATGGCCCATGCAATTAATTATTAAAATATTGTCAGTCAAAAGTCAATTTTGACTTTAAAAAATCTGGCCTGGAATCCCCCTTATTTACAGTAAAGATTGAACTAAATCTCACGTTGTGTTCAAAGTTTTTTCTTACTCAAGTATGCACTGCACTGTGTTTTCTTTTCATTAACTCTTGTCTACCGGCTGCTTCAGGTAAAGTATATGGAAAACTATGATAACACACAACTAGGTCAGGCTTATGTAATCATATACATACAATGACAAACACTGCAGGAGCAGAGACTAACAGTGCCGCCATGTGAGAGCTGTACAGCGGTTCCTTGAGGTAAAAGAGTAAATTAATGTATTTCAAGTTTGTCAATACTATTAGTTTTCTTGCAGATGAGATGTCACCCGCGAGACTCCCACTCAGCCATGTAATTATCTGTCAATTCAGTGTATGATCGAATGGTATCCTGAGGAATTCTCTGTCAGATTCAGTCTGCAAAGAAGGGGATTCAGCGTGTCCAGACCTGAGCCCGGCTCCAATCCCTGACCTTTTTGATGAAGAAATAACTAACCTGCAGGCTGTGAGAGATTCCTGAGACCCTATGTCTGTTTTTTTTCCGAAAAAGTCATTTTGACAGATTGGTGTTGTGGACTTGTAGACATGAAAGAGTTTTGATGACGTTATAACCTTGTGAAAGCAAGGCAAGGCAAGGCAAGGCAGCGGTATTTGTACAGCACAATTCAGCAACAAGGCAATTCTAAGTGCTTTATATAAAAAGATTAAAAATAGTAAAAGTTACATTGCTGTATAAGAAACTAAACATGAAACATCAGTTAAAAACTGTTAAACATATAAAAGCAGATAAAATAGCAGATTCTAGGCTGCTAGTATGGGACAGTGTATAAGCCGCTGTCTCACACACGTTATCGGGGCGCAATAACCATTTTATTGAAACCCAAACTTTGTTGACCAATAAGGTTGCTCTACACAGGCAGAACCATATGTTTTTACCATCTCATCCATCCACCACGGGCCCCGCAGGATCATGTGACTTTGTACTTTGATTACCCATAGCAAAGAGTGGAAGTACTTCTCTTTACACTACAACATAGTCGTCACTAAGGCTGAGTTTAATCATGGCAAACTTTGCAAAATCCTATTATTGTCACTTTGTTCCCCGTTTATTGTCCTCTACCCATTCTCTTCTGTACTGGTATCCACTTATTTGGAAACTTGGTGCTATATTATATATACTCCTTCTCCAATCCCTCGTTGGACAACCACTTCAATGGACAATTATTCTTGTGAAGATCTGGACTCAAAGGGACAGACTGGGATGGATGGGTGGGTGGGTTGAGGTGTGGGGTACCTTTCATGTTGGTTGACTTCTGCATAACACAGCCACATATTGTTTATACATATTTGGTCCATTATCTGTTTATGGAAAATCAATAAAAATTGTTTAACAAAAAAAAAAAACTTTGCAAAATCCTGAACAGCTCCAACTGTTTCTTGTAGATTTTCCCATAAAACCTATGTCACCCCCGTGTTGGAGAAACGCGTTTTTAAAGTACTTTAATATAACAAATCATTCCCATTTGTAGCATGTGAAGGTCAGCTAGACATGATTAAAAGGACATAACACATTTTGCAAAAAGTAAAAGGTAACTGAAGTGATTCATTAAGTTCAGATAGAAAGTCAGCAAATTTGCCTAAAACGTTATGCCTAACACAGCCTAATACAGCATGCAAACCCCAGTGTCCGGCACAATGTGTCTCTTTTAGACAAAATATATGTATTTTTTGTACATGTTATGGGTCATACAAGAATACACTTACTGGACAAAAAAACCCTGTTGCCAATGAACATACCATAGATAACAGTTACAGGGCGCTGGCCAGGATATTAGAGGCTATGAGTCCAAGCCCTCTTTTGGAGACAAGTCTGTAGGAATATAGTAATAGTCACGCTATTACTGTGTCTTGTATTAATTTATAAAAAAAAAGAATGGATCTCTGACAGGAGCCAGAAAGAAGCCGGCTCATGGAGCCTATTCATTCACGACAACAGCAGACAAACAACTAATGTAGAGTAGCCAACGTGCAAGAAGCTTGTTTTGTGTGACATTACATTAAGGAAATACCTGTTTGAAACAAAAATCTTGCTGCAAACTCTGCAAAAACCTACAAAGCTAATGTCAAAATTAACCATGAAAATGAGCTGTCCTTTTGTTGCACATCCTTGCCAAATATCCTCAGTAGTTAGACTGAGTTCTGACAATGCCCAAGAGTGAGTCCTTGTGTTATTGTTGTCGGCCGTTACGTCAGCGTGCACGTGTGGCCAACTGTCATTTTATGGTTAGAATGAAAAGTGCATGTTGTTTTGAAATGGCAGTCTGGATCTGGATCGCTGTCCTCAAGGAGATTCGGCCTATCTTCTCTTTCTCTCTCTCTCTTTCTGTGAGTGTGTTCCATTCTCTATTCTGTGTGCGTTAAGTTCAGTTCTGCCTCTTGTGTGTGTGTGTGTGTGTGTGTGTCTGTCCTTTTTCCAGGATACAACACGGTGGAGAGGTCGTGTGGCTGTTAGGCGACACCTGGAAGCTGCTCGACATACTCCCGCAACAATTTTCTCATTTATGTTCCCATTCTACGTTTAATCTTTCTACCAGGAGCTACCCAGACATTTACAAGTAAATCCTAGTACTTTAATTTGCAATAAATCATGATAATCACAGCCCATGACAGCAATTAACTTGATTACATTTTTTAATCAATTGACAGCAACGGTTATTTTGTCATTTAGTCTACACTGTAATTTTATTCTATTGGTTATTTTGTACACACTACATCTATCGCATGTCTGTCCTGGGAGAGCGATCCCTCCTCAATTGCCATTCATAATGGTTTCTTCCATTTTTAACCTTTAAAGGGTTGTTTTTTTTGGCAGGGAGGGAACGTCTTTCTTTAGCCAAATACAGAGTCAAAGGACAGAAAGTAAAAATACATAAATATGACATGACTTGGCTGACAAGCAAGGCCCTCCCATGGGTTAAAGAGTGTGTCATAAAAAAAATGGAGAAAAAAATAATTACATTTTTAAAGATATTTTGTAAAATGCAGCTGTCTAAATACAGACATTATATTATTAAACATTCATACTCCTGGGGGCTGTTGCGTGGGATAGTCAAGTTATCCTGGATGAATTTAGCTTTGACTTGGATGCACAAAAGCAAGTTGAATTAAACCCAGCCAAGTAACCATGGAGATGTATTCTTTGCAGTTAACCCTTGTGTTGTCTTCGGGTCAAACTGAAGTATTTTACATCAGAAATATGGCTTTCTTTTAACCAAATTGCCCAATAATTACATGGATGATTCCATACAACGTTCTTCAGGTAAAATAAATGATTACTTTCATTGAATTATTTGGGTTCTTTATTTAATCTTGTACCATTTTAATTCTTTTTTTCATGTTTTCAAAAGAGTATCTGGACTAAACTTGGACATATACCCATCTGTGATCTACTCAACATTCTCTGATCTTAACTATTAGTCAAAAATAATTCATAATTTCTGCCTTGTTAACTAAAAACGTGTGTATAATCTGATATAAATGAGGTTTTTTGAACATGAATTCAAAGAATAAGTGTAAAAACTTTTATTAAACCAGCTCAGGTTTTTAAAAAAGCACCAAAAGCATGGAAAAAAGTGACAAATAAATCTGAAAAATGGCAAAAACATCAGAAAAGCACAAAAGAAAATTAAATTTTGACCTGGAAGGGCTAGGTCATGGTTAAAGGGTTAGCCTGCTCTGCCAGGCTTAGATCAATCCAGGAGTTTCAGTGTTAAATATGTTGTCGCTCCGATCCAAAACAAACGTGTTCAACATTTATACCATTGTCTTCTGAATGTTGTCGGCCTTTTTTTTTTATTAACACGTCACTATTGCTGTCACAAGTTTGATTTAAATCCTAATATGACAGACTGATCAGTGACCAATACATTCATTATTTCAGATGACTGATTGTATTTTCTTGTTGCATGTCCTTCTCTTATAAAGGACAGTTTGTGTTACTCCTACAGTAGGTCTAATGTTTTATTAGGTATTAGTAGCTTGCTTTGATTTCATAACCTTTTCTATTTTAGTCTCACATCCCTGGACCAATAACTTGGCCTACATAGTGTAGTGTAGTGTCATTCATCACACAGGGAAGGCTCACAATGCTTCTTAATCTTTTGATTTTGGTGCTATTACTTGTCAGCTTGCAGCTTGGGAGAGAGGAAAAAACACACATTATTAATACATTGTTTTACAGATATGCTTCCAATGTGTACTGAAGTCACTTATTTTCTAGTTTCTGTATCTCCAGATCCAGTTTCCTCAGTGTTTGTTTTCTTAATTTCCGTACCAAGGTCCAGATCCTAGATACTTATTTTGCTGACAGCAATCCGTACATCTGCCAGCTGTATTTGTTTCTTCAGATGTCTTGTGTACAGATATCTGATAGAATTCATTAAACCACCCATTGATTAGCATGGCAGGAATTGTGCATAGTTTTGATTTTCTTTAGTCAATACTCACTATGTTTCCAGGCTGGCTGTCAGGCTGTACTGCATCTGGATAATGTTATAAATATATTTTCTATGAGTGCTATATCACTGACTTTCTCATCCATTATGGGCTAAATATGCATTTCCATGAGATTAACATGATACCTCTGGCCTTCTGGAGTCCAGTGCCGCTGTCTCTTCATTATGGGCTGCGGAAGCCCCTTCCACTGCTACAGAAGTCCCTTCCTCCTGCTATATTGAATACTATTTGTACTGGCAAGATGTGCCAAGCCATATGCTTTTAACACGTAATACTCACTGTATCATGGCCTGGTGGCAGGAGAGGGACTGTTGTCTCCGGTCACTGCAAGGCAAAACAAGGTCACACAGTCCACATATGTCCATATAAATGGGTCACTGTGTTTGATGGGTCGTACCGGAGCATGTATCTTGTATGAAGAGGGCTGTTTCTGCAGGTATAAGACAAGGGTCATTTCCTCAACTGGGGTGAAGTCCTGAGTTTGTGCCCCCCCCCCAGCCCCCACCGTGCCAGATAATTGAGCTTTCTTCATAACTGCTAAAATCCGTTTAGATAAAACATGTGCGCAGGCATCTTCAGAGTCATTTCTACATTCCATTTGCACACTGTGTGAAGAATTAAGGCACTTACCAGCCTGCAAAATGTTTTGACATTTTATCTCTACTTGTTGCCAGGTTCTTTTTGTCCAGTCATGTTTGTTCTGTATGAACATTAATTGCAGAAAGGTATCTAGAATAGATTTGTGCACATGGTTGTAAAACATATTCTCGCGTTGTGAACGAGGGTTTGAAATTAGGCCCTGTCTTTAAGGGTAAATTTCCCGAGGAACATCAATTCCGTCTGCTCACTTTTAAGGCAAATTTGGCTAAATAACAGTACGTTTTATTAATTTAGCACTTTACATGGTACTCAAAGACACTTTGAGTGCTTTTTAGGGCTTTCTTATTTATACTGGATTCATTCTACTTTTGTGCAATAGCCCCCTGGTATGCAAATCTTATGCTTTCAGTGTGTGTACACAACTGGGTTTATAAAAGGAGAGAGAATGACCTAGAGAGGGACATTAGCAAAGATTTAATCAGAAGTGGATATTTGGCCAGGACTTCTGTGAAACGTGTGAGTGTCATATGTCATTCACTGTCAGCTCCTGAACACAGGTAACCGCTTTGAAAATTGATTAACCTTGGAAATAATTGCAAAGTTCATCAAGAAATTACCCTGGATGTACTCCTCACTGTTTAGTCACCAAACCATGCAATCCATCAAAAGTTCTTAGTCAATAATACTGTCATCATTTTAAAACTTCTAAAATAAGCAGCGGTGAAACGGATGTTCTGATTGGAAGGGATGGCTTGTTGCTCAGCAACATTTTCTTCTCCCGTCAAAAGGAGAAAGGCAGGGCCGAGGTCAGCAAGGCTCCTATAGCCGCTCTCTCTGTCAGCAATTTGACGGGAATGTGAGCTGGAAATTAAATGTGCTCCACTGTGCACACACACCTGACACTGCTCCCATCAAGACGATAGCAAATGTAAACAGCTGTCTTGTGTTCGCGCTGCTTCACAGTGTGTTTGTGCTTCTTATCTACGTTTTGCTTGGAAGCCAAGATACTTATTCAGCAAAAAATGCAAATATTTGAATTATACGATAATGGCTTGATGATGCATTTATACTACAATCTCTTTTACAATTGTGCCTGTGCCAGAGTCTGTATCATTCCATTATCAACCGTTTCCTTAGTTTCTTCATACCCACAAGAGGAAGGAAACTTCCCATCCAAATCACTGACTCTGTCAACATACACACTGTCGGCAACGGTCTCCGGCAAATACCCACAAATCATTATGTTCATAAGGAACAGGTTTGTGATGTTTGACCTTAAGAGCATCCTTGCAGATAGGAGCTAAGTGACCTGAGCTTAATACGCATCCATATGGCACTTTTCACACGTGAGGAACAGAATCTCAAGCGCACCAGCTGAGGAAAAACAGAGGACCTCCTTGTCCCGCAGTAGCTCCTATTAAAGAAGAGAACTCAGTGGGACAAAACATATTCAGGTGTCAGCTGTTGCTCCTGTTTAACTTATCTTGATTTATGTTCTTCATGTTTTTATAGCAGTCTGAAATACCTTGGTAGTGGATAACTGCCATGCTGATTGAATACCCTTTTATTTAACTGTAGCACTTACACAGAATTGGTCTGTATAATGTTGATTGGTCGTTCCACCACTTTAGACCTGAATGAAATATACTCAGTTGGACTTTCTGTTTAGCGCTTATTAGAAAATGTTAGCATACTTACACACATAAGAGGGTAAATATGTTAAACATTATACATCCCTATAATAATAGCATGATAGCATTGTTTTTGTGAGCATGCTTGCATGCTGACAATTTAGCAATAAAGACTGCAGTTAGTAAATACATTTTTTTCACTTAAGCATAGAAGACATTTCATTAATTTATTTTAAACTAAGCATAATGTGCCTCACGTGAAAGGGATGGTATGTTTGTAGATACGTGCAACATGATTTTTATTATTGTTATTGTCTGCATTCCCCCTTTAATGTGATACGTGTTAGTTCATTTTAGTCAGTTTCTATTCATTTCATGTTAACATATCATCTTTGTGGGGTTATTAATGAAATATTTATGTTGAAAAATACATGGTAAAAATGTACTGGGTGCCCAAGGAAGAAGATGTTGTCTGTAAGCCAAAATTCTGTTAAATTTCCTAAAGTAGAGAAGGTTATTGGTTTAGAGTTGTATTGTGAAAAGGAAAATTGAAAGGGAATTACTGTAATGCTATTCTTGAAAAAATGTCTAAAAAAGTATTAAATAAAGTACAACGCTTGATGAAATGTTTGCACCACATGGTCCATTCACTTCAATTTGAATTATAATTAGTCTCACATGTGTTTTCTAAGAATTTTGGATTTACTTTTTTAACTTGCATTTTACCTTACTATTTCCCTGTGCTGTATCACCCAGTCCAATTCCTGTGTACGTTGTAAATTTGGCAAATAAAGCAATTCTGTTTCTGATATGAGTGTATTATGTCTGAGCTTTGGCACAACAGATTACAGTAAAATGGAGAAAACAAAAACTGTACCACACTGTGTATTAAACCTAGAGGAATGCTGTCTAGGACATTCCCAAAGCAAATGAAGAAAACGTCATGAAGATGCCAACTACTCTCACGTCATCCAGTCTATGGTTAGGGATTGTAATATTTAGACTGGTTACCTGTATTTGAATGCTAATTCCCGAGATTTGTGCAACATTGTTGCATAAATCAGACTCTTGCAGTATTCATTTCTACAAAGCCTAAGTTTTAGGTGACTAGCTCATCCGACACCAATTGTTTTCAGCCTCCTCCCTTCTGGCTCTATCAACCCCTGACATGATTCATAAAGGCTGCACTCCTGTGAGAGATTATGGAGCGCTTGAGAAACAAGCTGTGATTACATGGCTTCTTTTATGCCAATGTCCTTCTCTTTCTGTTCCCAGTTTGATTGGCTGAGGTGATGGAAACATTAGCCTGCATGGTCTTATTTTCCCCTCTTCACTGAGGATTTTTCATGCCTCACTTGGTGCTCCATTTGTGCTTGTAGCTTTTGTCTTTGAGCTGTTTTGCAGATTGACTTGATTGATGATCACGCAAGATTGATGGACCCTTTTTACCACAAACAACTTCTGCAGGAGCTTAACTGTTCCACAGTCTACATATTATGTTGAAAATTAAAAGCTTTTGGCTCTCTGAAAACTTGCCTCACACCAGAAAACTGTACACACAAGTTAAAAAGACATAAAGTCTCCATAAATATGTTTATTCATCATCCAGAAAGGTACACTTGACGGAAGTTCCTTTCTGGAAAATTCATCAATGATGAAATATACGCCTGTGGTATTCTGACATTCACTAATGTTTTCTTATCTTGGATTTGTTTTTAGCCAACAAAAAAATCTATGCACACTCAAGAGCACTCTAACGCACATTTGAGTGATGACAGTTTGCTCCAAACAATTGGTTACTGCATTTTATTTAACTCTACAGTCATTTCCAATGATAACATTTTACTGTAATGCTTTCAGTTAAATGATGGCACAACATTGTATAAATTAAGAAAAGCAGCAGGTCTTGGAGGATATGAAGCTGTTGACATGCGGCCCTGCTCGGTGTCCAGTTGCTCTGCTGATGGCACACCTGAGAGTGCCGTCTCACCGATAATGGCCCCGATGCGCTGGTGAGTCTCAGATTACTCAGGGCCTGCATGCCCCCCTCCAGTGATCAGCATATGTCTCTTGTCAATGGATTTTTTGGTCTCTGATTTAAAGTGAAACCTTTCCTTTGTTACATCTTCAATTGAGCGACGTTGTCAAGAAACAGAGTTCACGGAATCTGTAATCTCCTTCCACGCCTCCATTTAGTTGGTGGCTTTAAAACCACTGGAAATACTATTACTGCTACTAAATATTATGCCTTGTTTGGGATTTACCTGTTGCAGTATGATTTCTATTTCAGAATTACTGAAGTTCTTTTGTTGTTTGCTGCTTGGTGGATCACCACCACGTCTTTTGGACATTCTCCAACTTTTCTTGCACACGGCCCTGACGTGTCATGTCCTTTCATGGGCATTTGCGGGGCGTTTTCTTAGTCTAATTAGGAACAACTGGCCCATGCTTTCAATTGCAAAGATGTGGGATTCATCTATCCTAAGAACACAGGTACAAAACATTGTCTATGTTGTTTAAGAAGAAGTCATCAATCTGATGTAGACTTTTTTTTAGGAAGGTTATTGTAGAACAAAGTTAAGAAAATTAGGAAGATATTGGTTGAATGAGGCCCATAAGTCCAGGTTGCTCAGCACAATAATAAAGACTTTAAAAGTCTGGGTCCTTGTGACTGAACCAAATCAAACCAAATCTTCTTATGTTCAGTGTTGTAAGAGCGATACATGCCTTATGGGACAGAAGGCGGTGAATGGGCACCGTGATTTTTTTTACACCTGAAGTGCGACTCAAGAGCTCATTCTGAAGTAATGATTGTGGGCTGGTGCAAGATGGGGAAGGTGTGAAGTCAAGCGCAAATGCTTTTTTCTCAATGAGGGGTTCTTGTTGAAGTGTAGAATGTTTCTCGTAGAGCTTGCTGGTCTCAGCAATTGACAACCATTTTTAAGGTAACATTTCTAGTTGGCTTGGATTGAGTTGAGAAATGCCTCCTCCTGGGGAATCAAACAGTTAAATATTGACAGACGTATTTGTAGGGAAACGTCAGGTGTCACCTCTCCTCGTACACATCATGGTCCGTCCTGGTTGACATACAGCTAGATTAGATACAGCTAGATACAGCTAGAGGTATAACGGGAAAAGAAACCAAGCTTTAAAGGTGGATTTACTGTACATTTCAAGATAAAAGCTACAGTTTATCAACTGTCTTGCTCTCTATGCCATAGAAATGGTAAAACATAGATTTGCAAAATGAAAACCCATTAATCTTGTCAAACATCCATGAATAATTCCATGGTGAATGGCCAAATAAATCAACAAGCATGTAAATGAACTATAGAGAAGGACTGCGCGCCATGATTCAACGTGGGAGTGAATGGATGAAATTATAGGAAGCAATATTCTTTTCTCATTCAAATGTGATGGTATTCTACTGATGGAAGAAGCATCATTCCCCCATGTGTTCCTCAATTTTTGAAATGAGCATAAAAATGTGCAACACTCCAAAGTAACAGAACTGGAAGACTGAGGCTTCAGAGTCAGGGCCATTTCATTGGTGCAGCTGCCCACTGCTGAGGCTTTTATTCAGATATCTCATCCTCTCCTTTCTGCTCCTGCCACTTCAGCCCTGCTCAGTGTGTAATTTTCACCATTTGGATTTCCAACTCTTTGTCAAATCAGTGTGGCTCTCTCTGGCCAGTAAATCGTTATTACTAATAACTGCCTTTTAAGATAATTGGTTGGATTTGTTCAAATGTAGTTGGCAGATTTATTTAATGAAACTGTGTACACGGTACGCTTTAGGCTTTATTCCATTTAGTAAAGTACAATCACAGCCTGTGTTTCAGACCTGTCCCGTTTTGCACCCTCTTAGAAAGGTTGCTCAGCTGTTTCTCTAATGGATCAATCATGTTTCTACACAGAGGGCAGTGCAAAAAGCCACGTCTGATGGATCCTTTAAGGTCATACACAAGAGCTGGAGGATAAATCTGTTGCTTGAGGACAAATACTTTTTCTAAATGGTAGAGTGCAAGACATTTGAATCACAATAACTCAACAGCAAAGTGGAGATTTGAATCACTTCTGAACTCAATGCACTATATGAAAATGGAAAAAATAGTGGAAAAGCTTGTAGTGTAATTCTGACCTCCTTTCCTTCCCACATGACAATTTGGTGGTCAGAATCAGATAACTGGTTGAAAGTTAAAGGCCTTTATTCTTGCATTATAAGTGAAAATGCAAAAGGACACATACATTCAGATTCTTTTTATTTTATTGGCAGGTGACTGTTGAACGAATGACTTCTAGTTGGTTGATTTTACAGCTAATGTTCTACATAGTGCCACCGGTTTTAACGGAAAGGTTACTAATAGTTAAATTCAATTTAATGCTATTTATAGCATCAAATCATCTCAAGACACTTTACAGATAGAGTAGGTCTAGACCACGCTATAATTTACTAATACCCAACAATTACAGTTATTTCCCCCAAGAGCAAGCATTTAGTGCGACAGTGGTGAGGAAAAACTCATTTTTAGGCAGAATCCTCGATTGATGAGGAAAACTTCCTTTTAGGGAGAGACCTCGGACAGACCCAGGCTCTTGGTGGGCGGTGTCTGACGGTGCAATTATAGTCACTATGAATATAATGGAACTATGACTAGAAATAGTAGTTGTAGTGCACTGCCGGGTGCATTCTTAGTTTTCTGTCGCACCACTAAAACAACTTTTGAACAAACACGTTCCATCAAAACAAGTTCCTTCCCGAGGCTATCTTGCAGATACACTGTCATTGAACCAGAATATGCTTTTCTCCCATCTCGGAATGCTGTGTGGACTAGCCAGACCCCCACAGGAAGATCTGGCAATGCAAGACTAAGAGTAGTCTATCCTGTGTGTGTGTGCTTGCATGCGTGCAGGAGTGTGCGTGTTTCGCAAAGCCGATAAAAACTCACAGCAGTCGTCAATTAGTGCCTCCGTGTTCCAAGGCCATTTTCTTTCAGCACATTAAGCTCTTTCCAGCTCTTGAACATTGCATGGTTAGTATATAGATTAGTCACAGATTACTCACTGCGCTTGATTGTTAGCAATATTAACAAATTGAGGGAGGTTTGATGAGTCAGCTGTTACATCGAGTGGCTAAACATAAATTTTGCAGGTGTCGTTGTTTGTGTTGAGAATGGTGATGACCTCTGATTGCTTCAGTGAGATATTGTTGTATTGCTGCGGGACTTCAAACCCAAGCCATCAACCCCTCTGACTGATGTCTTATTGAGTGATTGTAGCTCAACAGAAGCTTCATGTGCCTGATTCATGGCTCGGATGAGGCGGTTCCTGCAACGCCTGCAGGTAATAGATCAGTAGAGATGGAGGTGCAGGGAAAGACAAAAAAAGACAAAATATCACAGTAAAATGTAGCAATAATGCACCACCCACGAGGAGCTGCAATTATCCTCTCTGTTTATTATAGGCAAAGAACGATACAAAATACAAAACAATCCATCAAACAGCAAGAGCAGAAAAGACAGAAGACAGAAATGTGCACAATGCAACACCTCGGATAGAAATACATCAGCTATGTGATGTTATCGTCTTTGTGTTCACTTCACAAAAGCTGGCATTGTGCGGAACAGAAAACATCTTCACCACAACACAAAATGGGTTTCAACTGAGAACAAAGGGAGCAAACAATAAAAGTGCACGATGAGAGTTACGCTACAAATTTCAAACCTTTTTCATTTTCATATTTTCTCACATGTACAACTTTGGAGCTCATTAGCTTCCACTGACAAGACACGCTGATGCACAAAGGATCAAAACAAGCTTTTTGAAATGCACTTGCTGGCACACGTTTGAAAACAATATTGAATAAATATTCACATTGCACTGCACAATTTAAATTTCAAGCAACTTCACGATATATACAGAAAAGCCTGCTGCTCAGTATGAAACAGATTTCTTTCATTTAGTCCGCTCAGTATCCATTCCCTCTGAGTGCTTTTCAATTTATACACATACGTTGCTCAAACGAACAGAAAATGCTTCTATTAATAGCAGGGTGAGCTATATACACACTGGATTGCACCTACTCAAGTGTGGCACTTTGTCGCAATCTATTTACACGTTCCATCATTGCTCTGAGGGTTTTGCTGAGTAGATTAATCTGAGAAAAACGCTGCACTCGGCAGTTTCAGGCAATTTTAATGAACTACTGTCACAACAGTTATCTGACCCTTTGACGAACAGCCTCTGTCTGCACATCAGGGTTACACATTTCTCCCTCGTTATTCTACACTGGCCACCGGCCTTCCAGTCCACAGTTTTCGTCTTCACACAGTGACCAGAGTCTGTTAGGATGAAAGTCCCTGAAGAAAGCATTAAAGCCCAGGAGGTCCCATGACGTGGTGCTCGTTGGATGCTTTCCTATAGACCTTAGTGGTCCACTAAAACCATATCTGAAGTCTCTTTTATATAGACCTTAGTGGTCCTCTAATACCATATCTGGAGTCTCTTTTATATAGACCTTAGTGGTCCCCTTATACCATATTTGAAGTCTCTTTATATAGACCTTAGTGGTCCACTAATACCATATCTGAAGTTCTCTTATTAGACCTTAGTGGTCCCCTAATACCATATCTGAAGTTTTTATATAGACCTTAGTGGTCCCTAATACCATATCTGAAGTTCTTTATATAGACCTTGTGGTCCCTAATACCATATCGAAGTTCTTTTATATAGACCTTAGTGGTCCTCAATACCATATCTGAAGTCTCTTTATAAGACCTTAGTGGTCCCCTATACCATATTTGAAGTCTCTTTATATAGACCTTAGTGGTCCACTATACACCATATCTGAAGTCTCTTTATATAGACCTTAGTGGTCCCTAATACCATATCTGAAGGCTTTTATATAGACCTTAGTGGTCCCTTAGACATATTGAAGGCTCTTTTATATAGACCTTAGTGGTCCACTAATACCATATCTGAAGTCTCTTTTATATACACCTTAGTGGTCCCCTAATACCATATCTAAAGTTTCCTCCCCATAATTCAGCTTTGGTGCAGAATTCCAGCCACTAGAGCCTGTCCCACAATGAGCTTTCCTTACTGCCAGTTAGCTCGTTTGAAAGCCATAATGTTTCTCTCTCATGGGTGGGCCAAATTCTCTGGCCGGGCAAAGCCTAATGACCTCATAAGGGGCAAGATTACAGATCGGCGGATCTGAGCTTTCATTTTCTCAAAGGCAGAGCAGGATAGACAGGGCACGGTTTACACCTTTCTCCATTTGTAGCCACTGGGGGACCATAGGCAGGCTGGGGGAACGCACATTCACGTTTAAAAAACCTCCTAAAGTGAAATCTTCATGCCACGGGCCCTTTAAATTGTTCACAGCAGGTTTAGATAAGAATCTGTAATGTCTGTCCTTTCTGTGACTCGGACATATTCAAAAGGGCATGTAATTCCATGTCTGTGCTTTCTCTCTGCTAGCGTGAATGACATTTCACAGGGTTTTGCATTTGGATCCATTTGAATGACATTTGGTTTCTGGTGGGGAGGTACAAAGAGACTAAGAAACAAAGAGACTAAGAAAATTAGACTTTCCCCCTGGAACCAAAAACCTTCTGAGGAACATGTTGCTCACTACACACTGGAAAAAGGCCACTCTAAAAATAAGCAAAAATAGTACAAGATATCTTTGCTTGCAATAAGGAAAATAATCTGCCAATGGAACACGTGAAAATTCTCTTGGTAAGATTTCTTGAAATAAGACGTTATATTTGAGCCTTACAGATAAAGAGTGATCTGGAATTTAGCTGGGCAAACTCATTTTTAGCTATATTTTACTAGTATTGTGATGTTTGGTGTCTCATAATAAGCTTGTGATGCTCAAAAATAGTATTTTCCCCTCAAAAGTAGTAGTAGTTTTGTCATCCTGTTTGAGTCAAGTGAATTTAACTAATTTTAAGTTATACAATTGTGACACTGTTGTAGATTTAAGTCCACCACCTACTTGAAATAAGATTACAAAAACTGGCATTTTGAGACAAAATGTCTTGAAGTTAGCATTCCTGACTCATATTAGGCAGTTCTCTTTTGACATAAGCCTCTGCAGAGACTAGGGTCCCTATGAAGTTCTGTGGGCTGTATTCATAAAACTTCATTCAGGCTTCATTTATAAAACAAGGACATTTTTAAGCAATTCAGCCTCTTATTTCTTCTAACAATTATTTTGTATGTATACATTTGTTTATTTCATATTCATTTTTAACATGTTTTTTTTTATTTGGTTATGTATGCACCTTTCACCAAGGCATATTCCACAAAAGTGGAACGTTTTTCTGACTTTGATTCTGATACTCTCATATCGATTTATGACCATTTTAGGACAAGGGGAGAACATTTCTCTTTGTGTGAATGTCAATTTAGGCTTTGCTGTCGGCTTCCCTATTAATTATGAAAAAAAAGAGACAAGAAGAGAGATAGACTTGAGAAACAAAGCTGTGAATGAGAGAAATAGAACTACACATCTCTGATTGTTTCAGTTTGCGTCGAGGGCGTACCTTCAGGCTGCAGAGTGTGTTAACCCCTGCAACCATCAGTTAGCGTTACAATGAATTATTTACATCACTCACTACTTCTGATACTTAGCCCGGACCGTTATTGACTTTGTTTGCACTTAGAAGCCTCCACACCCACACATTACATTTTATGTGTTTAACATGTGTGGAAAACGATAACGAGATGTTGTAGTTGAACATGCAGCCAGCCGACAGCTAACATGACACAACATGTTAAAAGGCTACATTCACATTACAGGGCTTAATGCTCAATTCTGTTTGGGTTTTCTCCATATCCAATCTTTCTGACTAGACTGTATCAGGCATCAACGGATCAATGAAAAACATCACATACATGCAGAAGGGAACAACAATAAAAACTTACATCAATAAAAACTTACATTTGCCAGACATTTGGCGGCTGTAGAAAATTCAGCAAGCCCAGCGTAAGACCCAGCACCAGGGTTCTGATCCTTGGGTTCTGATTACATGGATCTAACAGGTAGGCTGGGGGTAACAGGGTTAGGATCACCCTGGACAGAATTACAGAATACTGCCGCTAACTGAATGTCAGTTATCTACACTATCGTCCATCCGCTTGACCAAATTTAATTGAAAAACAAAATTGAGGTTTCTGTGTCAACACTATTTTGAAAAGATCTGATCTGTCTAAAATGAGAGCCAAAAAAGTAGTAGTGTTTGTTGTGCCACATCTTCTTGCTATGTGAACAATGTAAGGCTAATAAACTTTGGATTTACCGGGAGTGGCGTTTCTTTAGGTGGAGGCTATCTACCTCCCCACACCTCCAGCGCCCGGACCAAGACCCACTGTAGCAGACCAGTCTCTCAGAGCCCAAAGTCATATCCCACCTCCATCAAACTACCGGTAAGAATCAAAACAAGTCGAAACTCAGGCTGTCAAAGTAACAAAGCGGTACTTGGATTAGTGATTTATAATTGAAAATACTGAATTTCAAAATGTAATCCTTAATAATTTCGTACTGGGGAGTCATTCCCCGGAGTCCTTGTGTTCTTTTTTCCCCCTGCATGTTTCCTTGGATCAGGGAGGCTCCAAAATCAGGGTAGCAGCTGTCGCCATGGTCCCGCTACACGTTCTGCGATGCCCTGCTACGTCCTGCTGGGCCTTGTAATGCCGCACAGTGCCCTGCTATGCCATGAACTACTACAAAGAACTACTACAAACTACTATTTATTGGGACTGTTATTGCCACTCTTCATTCTGACCCCAACCGGCCCGTCAGACGCCGCCTACGAAGAGCCTGGGTCTGACCGAGGTTTCTGCCTAAAAGGAAGTTTTTCCTCGCCACTGTCGCACTGTTGCTTGCTCTGGAGGAAACTACTAGAACTGTTGGGTCCTTTTAAATTCTGGAGTGTGGTCTAGACCTATTCTATCTGTAAAGTGTCCCGAGATAACTC
>NC_045738.1:29283130-29283590 GCF_008692095.1 Etheostoma spectabile | reverse complement strand
TGATACTATAAATAAAATTGAATTGACTTAATCCCTTATGTAACTTAGTACTAAAAAAAAGAACTGGTCATATGGTAGTGTTTTGGAAATGGAAAGTCCCCTTTAAAAGATAAGCACAGCTGAACACGTCACATGCTATTTTTTTGTTATCAAGGTTGGATAGTTGGACAGATGAGCACTTCCTTTGGGAAAACTTGTTTGTGCTGATACATAATACAAGAGAGCTGCTAGGGAGAAACAAAGTAATGTTTGTTGGTGTGGCTTTACCTGGAGCCCTGGTAGGCCACAGAGTTGATGAGCATCCCAAACAACACTCGTCTAATGTAATTTACAGTCTGACACTAGCTGATGTATATTGTTAACAGGATGACGGGAAATACCAGGAACTTATTTGAACCTTAAAGCTATAAGTAAATAGTTTCTGTTGCCCCCATGAGAAATTCTAAGTAATGACAACAAC
>NC_045738.1:29282379-29283120 GCF_008692095.1 Etheostoma spectabile | reverse complement strand
CATCCACATGATACAAGCCTTCCGTGATCACGCCCCAACCCCTCTTCTTCACAGTTGCTAGTATCCAAAGAGAAAAAATAAACATATTGGACTCCTCACAAAAGGTAATTTATTTTCACTTGGGCTCCTGTGCGGGAAAGCCGCCAGACGCCAGAATTTTCTGAACGTAGTCAAACCGAGAAAATGAGTTGTGTGGAGCTGATAGTCTTAATTCGCTTTTTAGCATTTGGCAATGGCTTGGATGTGACAGACGTTCAATAATAACAAAAGGTTACGCACTAACGCTTTAAGGATCACCATCAGATGACGCACACAGAGTGCAAGCACTCGTGCTCCCACCAGTAATTAGACACAACCGTAAGAACAGGTAGCAAGGCTCTCAGAGAAACACCCCGCAACAAACTGCAATGTACTCTATGTATTTCAAATGATGAGCCTAACTCAACCAAGATGTAAGCATATGGCTGTAAAGATTTCACACAGTGGGTTAGACTGACAAGAGTAAGGATATTGTTTGTTTATTTTTATATAATTTAAATTTATAATTTCAACATACTGTATATTCTGTCTGCAGATTAAACAATTCTTGGTAATTTTTCACACTCTGCTACTACTACTACAACTATAAGGGGTTTTAGTTCAACAAGGAAATAAGAAAATAGTACATTAGGACTCTTATGATCAAACATGAAAATAGTCACTTCATTAATGTTCATGTTAAGACTGGAAAAGCGCTATATA
>NC_045738.1:29279977-29282369 GCF_008692095.1 Etheostoma spectabile | reverse complement strand
ACATTTACATTTACATTTACATTTACATTAATATATTGATTAATATGTTGATAAATATTGTGATAAAATCTTTTTCTATATTACTCAGCCCCATGGTATCCACTTCCAAAACGTCCCGTTGTTAAATGTGCTATATTATAGTGTTAGGTTGAACAGAATCTGGTTCTGTCTGGAGTGGGAGTGGATGGAAGCAGTTTGCTTTAATTTAGTTCCAGCTTGCTGTATCAGTGTATTTTAGCAAGATTTGTAAAAGCAAAATGCTAAAGGTCAGCTTATCAAATGGCATTCTATTTTGCTTTTGGAAACTTGTCAAATAAAAGAAACCTTTCCAAGAGAGAGCACTTTGGTGACATTAAGTCGGAAGGGTCTGGGTACATTAAATTACCACTTCTCCAAAATGGCCCATGGGTGACTGAATCCATACCGCAGCTGTCAGAGTCTCTGCTCTCGTCTTTAGGGGGAAAAGTGTGTTTTCTCTCAGGCTTTAACACCACTCCCTGGCAGTGCATGCTCTGTCAACGGCATATTCTTGGCATTTGGCAGGATGCTGTCGGGTAAGTACTGATCTGTCGGCATGTTTAGCTCATCCATTTCTGTGGTGAAGTGGTCAGGACTTTCTCCATTGGATGTCTCCTTGATGACACTGTAGTTCAGTGCCACACTGTAAGAAGCTGGTTTCTCCACACGCTGAGGGCCGCATTGACACAACTTCTTAAAAGAGGCACGGAACTTCTGGGACATAACGTTGTAGATGACCGGGTTGATGGCGCTGTTTAGGTAGATGCAGAGACGGCAGAAGAGCAGGAACCAGGTGTCAAGGTAGGCTTTGTCCAGGAAGGAGTTGACCACCACTAAGGTCCGGTAGGGCATCCAAAGTAAGGCGAAAAGGATCACCACCACAGCCAGCATCTTTGTCACCTTAGAAAATTCAATCATGTGTTAAAAAAAAGTGTGTCACACTCTAAATCACAGAAACATTGACAATTAATTGAACTTTGCATGTTTTACATGCACAGGTACTCGACAGTAAAATTGGTTTCCCAGTAAGCCAGGCCTAAAAACAGCTAACTGGAATTCAGCCATCAGTCATTTTCAGCTTGTCTTTTGACATGTCCAAATGTTTTTCTGGCCTATTCCTAAATATATATAATCCTGATTTCATTCAATTTAAACATAGATTTTGCTAAATTTTCACTCCTTACTTACCCCTCCTGACACTTTCCTGGTAGAACTTCTTAATTTGGTCATCAAAGAATTAGTTTAATTGCAAAAATCAATAATGAAGCTATAGCACAAGTTCAGGCAGGAAGACTACTTTTGCATGCTAAGTAGTGCTAATCTGCGTTCAATCCTCACACACGTGCTCACTTATTATTCCTTGCTGTTCTGTCTGGCGCTGTCAATTACCTTGTCAGCTGCTCTCATCATCATCAACCAAATAATAATAATATACTGTATATATATATATATATAAATAATTCATTTAAAACTTAACAATCTTCATAGACCAAAATAAGGTAATTCAAATAACATTTATCAACAATCTAGCATGAATTGTGATTTGGTTGTGGCTCATAAATGTCTTAAAGATGAATGCAAAAACAGTATACATGACATTTATGAGAGATAACTGCTGTTTTGTCAGGTAAGAGATTCATCCAGCTGGTAGGTTTTCCACCATTAGTGGCACCGCGTTCAGGTGAAAATGTGGCTGTTAACAAACCAAGCTATTCCTTGGAAAAAAACTTAAAACCTTAATTTTGCAGATCTCATAAAATACTCATTTTTTATTCAGATGCTGTTATAAATGTCTAACCTGGGAGACTGATGTGTATGCGAAATTCAACAAAGCTTGGATTTGTTAATATCATTTTCGTGATGATAATCCTGATGTGAAACTCGAGCGCCATTACACTGTATCCATATTTATGCTGTGTCATCTTCGCTGCACTCAGGTGACAAAACTGGATTGGATATGGACACTGCCAAGTGTCATTAGTGAGCAACAGACTTAATCATGGCTGCTCATTACTTCTTGACCTTTAGTTAATTCCGTAACATACATGGTAGGAATTTTGTCCACGGAGACATGTGATTGTGTGTTTGTGTGTGCGTCAGTCAAAAGATAAATACAAGCCATTCCGATTGAGAAAAAGTCACAAGCCTATTTGAGTTGGGGTTAACTGATTAGACAATCTAATAGAGGGTGGTGTTCCCTCTGGGTACCACACCCACTGTCATTCCAGGAAGGCTTCTTCCAAAACTTCCAAACAAACTAACTTCAAGCTCTATCTGCCTGTGTGTGTGTGTGTATGTGTGTGTATGCTTTCAGAGGACTCAGTTTTATTTTGAACAAAGTAGGAACTATTTGCAGTGTATGTGTGTGTTTTTT
>NC_045738.1:29272810-29279967 GCF_008692095.1 Etheostoma spectabile | reverse complement strand
TTTTTTTTTTTACAGAGGAAAGATGATGGATGGTTTGAGTTTACTACACCCGTGATGCCGTGAATGGATTTTTCTCAAGCATGAACATAAACAAACACACACCCACGCACACGCATGTATGCACGCACACACACACACACACACACACACACACACACACACACGCACACACTGCTGAGCAAGGTAATTCAAAAAGTGGCTGCGCCTTGAGCTCTTACAAAGAAAGCATCCATTAACATAGAAAACTACAAAACCCTTGTGTCTTATGACTTTTGTCAGTTGTTTTCTGCAGGCAGCTTTATGAATTTGTGCTTCAGAGCTTTAAAAAAATAGTGGATCTATTCTGTTCCACTGGACTAAAAAGAGAAACATTGAGTCCCTAGGTGCTCTTTGCTAGATTTAATGTGGAAGTAGAGGAGTGCTGGCAGTGCTTTGATGCACTCATCATGAACTCATATAAAGTGAGTGTGTAGGGGTGCTTGGGGTCAGTTGTGGTTGTTGTTGTTGTTTTAGCGAACAATTTTGAAAAGAAAATGCATATTTTATTCAATTATAGATACACTCGTTGTCTGGTGTTAACCTTAATGTTGTGTCGGGGCTACTGAAGATCCTTCTTTAACAGCTCCATAAACATGCTTAACATTATTTTATGAAGAGAATAATTCATGAGTCCTACTAATCTAACTAATCTAATCTGCTTATGACAGGCCCTGACAAACATGATTTAATTTAACTGATGACTTATTTCAGAAGTCCACTACAGATTTTCTGTTTGGGGTGTTGAGGTCAGAGACTCCAGCTGGGCTAAAGATGGTTTTTCATATACTCTTGACTTCACTTTTTAGGCAGCACAACCCTCCCAAATAAATCTATTAAGGGTGCTCCAAGCGATATCTTGCGTGTTTTAGGCTACAGCATTTGTCACAGCAAGCATGTACTCACTATCCACCAGCTGCATGTCCCCAGAACACACTGTAAAAAACATCTCCTTACTATCTGCTAGCTGCCTGTCCCCATTACACACTGTAAAAACATCTCCTCACTATCTGCTAGCTGCCTGTCCCAGAACACACTGTAAAAAACATCTCCTCACTATCTGCTAGCTGCCTGTCCCAGAACACACTGTAAAAACATCTCCTCACTATCTGCTAGCTGCCTGTCCCCGAACACACTGTAAAAAACACTCCTCACTATCTGCTACTCCCTGTCCCCAAACACACTGTAAAAAACATCTCCTCACTATCTGCTCTGCTGTCCCCGCACACTGTAAAAAACTCTCACTATCTGCTAGCTGCCTGTCCCAGAACACACTGTAAAAACATCTCCTCACTATCTCCTAGCTGCCTGTCCCCAGAACACACTGTAAAACATCTCCTCACTATCTGCTAGCTGCCTGTCCCCAGAACACACTGTAAAAAACATCCCCTCACTCCTGCTAGCTGCCTTCCCAGAACACCTGTAAAAAACATCTCCTCACTATCTCTACTCTGCCTGTCCCCAGAACACACTGTAAAAACTCTCCTCGTATCTGCTGCTGCCCTGTCCCAAAACACACTGTAAAAAACATCTCCTCACTATCTGCTAGCTGTCTGTCCCCAGAACACCACTGCAAAAACATCTCCTCACTATCTGCAGCTGCCTGCCCCAGAACACCACTGTAAAAAACATCTCCTCACTACTGCTAGCTGCCTGTCCCAACACACTGTAAAAAACATCTCCTCACTATCTGCTAGCTGCCTGTCCCCAGAACACACTGTAAAAAACATCTCCTCACTATCTGCTAGCTGCCTGTCCCCAGAACACACTGTAAAAACATCTCCTTACTATCTGCTAGCTCCTGTCCCCAGACACACTGTAAAAAACATCTCCTCACTATCGACTAGCTGCCTGTCCCCAGAACACACTGTAGAACATCTCCTCAGTATCTGCTAGCTGCCTGTCCCCAAACACACTGTAAAAAACATCTCCTCACTACGCTGCTAGCTGCCTGTCCCAGAACACACTGTAAAAACATCTCCTCACTATCTGCTAGCTGCCTGTCCCCAGAACACACTGTAAAAACATCTCCTCACATCTGCTAGCTGCCTGTCCCAGAACAAGCTGTAAAAACATCTCCTCACTAGCTGTTAGCTGCCTGTCCCCGAACACACTGTAAAAAACCTCCTTCTATCTGCTAGCTGCCTGTCCCCAGAACACACTGTAAAAAAACATCTCCTCACTAGCTGCATCTGCCTGTCCCAGAACACACTGTAAAAAACATCTCCTCACTATCTGCTAGCTGCCTGTCCCCAGAACACACTGTAAAAAACATCTCCTCACTATCTGCTAGCTGCGTGTCCCAGAACAGCTGTAAAAAACATCTCCTCACTAGCTGCTAGCTGCCTGTCCCAAACACACTGTAAAAACATCTCCTCACTATCTGCTAGCGGCCTGTCCCAGAACACACTGTAAAAAACATCTCCTCAGTATCTGCTAGCTGCCTGTCCCCAGAACACACTGTAAAACAATCTCCTCACTATCTGCTAGCTGTCTGTCCCAGACACACCTGCAAAAAACATCTCCTCACTATCTGCTAGCTGCCTGTCCCCAGAACACACTGTAAAAACAATCTCCTCACTATCTGCTAGCTGCCTGTCCCCAAAACACACTGTAAAACATCTCCTTACTATCTGCTAGCTCCTTCCCCAAACACACTGTAAAACACTCCTCCTATCTACCTAGCTGCCTGTCCCCAGAACACACTGTAAAAACATCTCCTCATACTGCTAGCTGCCTTCCCCAGAACACACTGTAAAAAACATCTCCTCACTAGCTGCTAGCTGCCTGTCCCAAACACACTGTAAAAACATCTCCTCACTATCTGCTAGCTGCCTGTCCCCAGAACACACTGTAAAAAACATCTCCTCACTATCTGCTGACTGCCTGTCCCAGAACAAGCTGTAAAAACATCTCCTCACTAGCTGTTAGCTGCCGTCCCCAGAACACACTGTAAAAACATCTCCTTACTATCTGCTAGCTGCCTGTCCACGAACACACTGTAAAAAACATCTCCTCACTAGCTGCTAGCTGCCTGTCCCCAGAAACCTGTAAAAAAAACATCTACTCACTAGCTGCTAGCTGCCTGTCCCAAGAACACACTGTAAAAACATCTCCTCACTATCTGCTAGCTGCCTGTCCCCGAACACACTGTAAAAACATCTCCTCACTATCTGCTAGCTGCTTTCCCAGAACACACTGTAAAAAAAACACTCCTCACTAGCTGCTAGCTGCCTGTCCCGAACACACTGTAAAAAACATCTCCTCACTATCTCTAGCTGCCTGTCCCCAGAACACAACTGTAAAAACATCTCCTCACTATCTGCTAGCTGCCTGTCCCAGAACACACTGTAAAAACATCTCCTCACTATCTGCTAGCTGCCTGTCCCCAGAACACACTGTAAAAAACTCTCCTCACTATCTGCTAGCTGTCTGTCCCCAGACACACTGCAAAAACATCTCTCACTATCTGCTAGCTGCCTGTCCCCAGAACACACTGTAAAAAACATCTCCTCACTATCGTGCTAGCTGCCGGTCCCAGACACACCTGTAAAAAACATCTCTTCACTAGCTGCTAGCTGCCTGTCCCCAAACACACTGTAAAAAAACATCTCCTTACTATCTTCAGCTGCCTGTCCCAGAACACACTGTAAAAAACATCTCCTTACTATCTGCTATCTGCCTGTCCCAGAACACACTGTAAAAAACATCTCCTTACTATCCACAAGCTGCCTGTCCCAAGAACACACTGCAGACAGGTCTCTGTACACAGCCCAAGGCCTACAAACGGCAATAATACCAAACTGGGCCCACCTGCACCACAGAGCATACACACACAGTGTTCCAGCTTTCCAGCCAATAACCGACAAGAAGGATTTGGGTGTGGGGGTTGGGGTGGGGTGGGGGGGGTTACTGCGCGGAAGCACAGAAGGGAGGGGGAGGGGACGGGATGAGGAGGAGGGAGGGACGAGCTAGTCTCGTTTTGCTTGAAAACACTTTGAACGTCAACAAGATGTAGGCTAACGTCACCCAACATCACTTAGAGCACCTTTAGGAGCACTGTTATTGTAGTTTCATAACAGTGAACAGGGACATTAAATGTTTCAATAAGCTGTTACAATAATGTTTTATGCTCATTTCTGTTTTGTATCACCTTTATCAAATGTGCAGTTTGTTGCTTATATAGGAAACGGGTTCCCACTTCCTAACCTTGCTATCATATTTGTATTAGACGTGCCCCAGTGTGTGGGTCAGCTGTAACAGAGCCTGTGGCCAGTGCATTGTTCCACTTTCCTTAATATTAACATTATTTTCCTTACACTTTCTTGTTAAATTACCTTTTTTTAATATAATATAATATATAGTATGGCATAGTCTTGTGGATCTCTCTGACTGGATATGAGGGGATTGAGTGGCATCACTCAAACTTGATTCTGATTGGAGGAAATTAAATCAACCTGTGGTCCAGCTGGACACTTTCTCTCCGCACAAATACAATCATCAGTCAATGAACTACTACGACATCTAATGTAACTAGTTGTGTAATGTAATGAAGTACCTTTACTCAAGTAGGTCTTCTATACTTAAGTACAAATAATTTGAGGTACTTGCATTTTAGTTGAGTCTTTTCTTTTAATGCCACTTTCTACTTCTATTCCACTGCATCAATCTGACAAATTTAATTACTAGTTATTTTACACATTAAGCTGTTTGCACACAAAACACATGTAGTTTATAAATGTGAAATGTTTTATTATAAATTAGACTTCCCAACAATATTCAGGTCTACAAGTACAGCTGATGAACTGTTTGGATTGTTTCCAGTTTCTAGGAAGATTTTTCTGCATTGAGAACTTTTACTTGTATTACTTTAAGCACATTTTCCAGATTGTACTTACATCCTTTTATTTAAGTGACATTTTCAATCCAGGACTTTTACGCGTAACAAAGTATTTTTTACAGTGTGGTGTTAGTATGCTTCTGTAAAGGATCTGAATACTTCCACCACCACTGAATGTTAACGTCAAGGAGCAGAACGTGTCCCACCTGTCTGCGGGAGGCGGCCGTGGTGCTGCTGGAGGAGCAGCTGCTGACCATCCTCCCTCCCTGACCCGTCTCCTTCCTCCACTTCTGGGTGCTGCCCATGGGGTCAGAAGGCAGCGGGTTGAGGAAAAGTATCCGGGCGATGAGTCCGTACAGAACTGTGGCCAGCATGAGAGGCAGCACGTAAAACACCGCGAAATCTGTAAAGTAAATGGGCAGGTAGTAACTCCTGGACACCTTGTAGGCGCAGCTGAGCAGAACCACGTTGTCATACACCAAGTTTTTGGTGTCGGACAGAAAGAGCCACATGACGCAGTAGACGGACGTGAGCGCCCAGACCAGCATGATGATTTTCTTCGCCCTGGATAAAGTGCACAGGAATTGCGCTTTGATGGGGTGGCAGATGGCGATGTAGCGCTCCACGGTGAAGGCGGTGATGGAGCAGGAGGACGCGTTTATTCCCAGGTACTGGAAGTAAGTGATCCCCAGGCAGCCCACGTAGCCGTACGCCCACTGGCCGTGCAGGGCGTCGGTGATGTTCGGCAGCCCGGCGGCCGTCAGGACCATCAGGTCAGCCGCGGCCAGGCTCACCAGGTAACAGTTAGTGGGATTTCGCATGTGTTTGGTGGTCAGGACCACCAGGATGACCATCACATTCCCCACAATCCCCAAGCCGCAAATGAGGGACACCAAAAACACGCTGACCACTTTGTATTCAATTGTGTAGTCAGTCCAAATCCCCAGGGTGTGATTGTCCTGCAGCGACGTGTCATTCTCCACAGTCACGTTATTCATGGTGAGGTTTTCCATAACAGCGGGAGGCTGTGGCTCTGTGCGCAATTACACCAGGTATTCCGAATTCAATCACAAGAATTCCCAAGAATTCATTGCGAATACGCGCCAGGGACTAGCTGACTGGCACCAGGAGTCCAACGATTTTTAAATTCTCCAAAAGAACTTAATTTCATCCACTTATATGATCCAGTCTAACTGCCTTTTCTTCTCCACCAAACCCAGTTCCTTATATTTCAAAGCCATCAAATGAAGGTAAATACATACATAATAAATAGCAGATGGAGCCACGGCTTGTTGGTTGAAGTTAGAGGAGGTGTTGCAGGCAGCTCCGCGCCCTGCTCCTGTCTCACTGCTCACCCAGTCATGACTGAGAGCTTCCTGCAGAGTCTCTCTGCTCCTGAGAGCCTCACACACACACGCACACGCGCACACACACACACGCACACATGCACACACTCACACTGTGAGGTTAGGGCCAGGCTTACGCTGGAAACACCTTGCCTCTCTTATGTCTGGGTTTAGGGAGCCTAAATGATTGTGTTGCATACATTTCTGAGTGTTTATGAATGCATTGGTCAACAATCACAGTATACATTTATCACTTTAGGACAGTTTAGGACTTTAATTATAGTTAGTAATTATATATGATACACACGTGAAGCCATCTTATTGTTGCCCTACACGTTTACAAATCATTCACCTGTGGGTGTAAAAGTGTTTATTTGAGAAAATTAGGCCTTTACATACAATTACAACTGTATTTTGTTATTAAGTATTTATTTGTCTCGCATAGGCAGATCTCATACTAGCCCATAGCCAGATATCTCCACAGCACTATGTCAGCATCGGCGCTTGTTATGTGTTCATGCTTCATTAGATGAGTAATATGAATGCACAATTGAAAAACTTGACGCTTAGAAATGTCCTTATATTGTTTTGCAACTATAATAGATATTGTGTAATACACCATGTATTCATTAATTCATACACTCACTTTAAATGCTGCATATGTGGGGGTAAAATCAGGAGGGAAGCACATCATCAATATTTTACTTTTAGAAAAAAAAATAGCCGTGAATTCACACAACTCTATTATTTGCATCTGTATCTGCATTTTTATTTTTTTTTACTTTTTTCTCCTGAGGAATAGCTTTATAGCTAGAAAACCTTATTATACAGTCTCAGAGCATAAATCATCATCGGCTCGTCCCAAGTTTTTATTGAAGCTTCTGTATATAAAATGCACACCGAGTGAAATATTAAAACTCAAGATGCAGATTTTT